>NC_044359.1:29052976-29121982 GCF_007364275.1 Archocentrus centrarchus
CAGTAATATACAGAGGTAAATAATATAAATATTTCATGAAAGCAGTACAGGTGGACCCGCTCGCCTTCAGGCTGACCATAGATGAATTAGCCTCTTTGCTGTTTTATCATTGGCTTGTCTAGCTTTGAAAATGTATATCAAGGTGCTATGTGGCAGTGCCTCTATATCGTTGATAAATGCTGGCAATTGGCATTCACCCTAATAAGATCCACCACTGCTGCCATGCAATTCTTACTTTACAATCAAATTCCTCGTTCTTGAGGTGTTAATGTGACCTTTCACCCCTGTATTTCACCCAGAGTTTAACATGAAGCGATTCCTTCTTCGAAGTTCCTTTTTTAAATCAATTAAATCTAATTTAGGCAACTGCTAAAGTGAATATTTACATCACAGAATAATAATGCTAAAAATGATAATGGTGTGTTTTAAAGTAGGCAAACAACCATCTGAACAATCAGCTATTAAAACTGAAGATTTGCACAGCTGGCTCCCATTAAGTCCCACAACCCACTCAGCAAGATTCATTAACCATATTGGATCACCACAAGGAAATTAAGAAATGTGCCAGAGCATTTATGACACCAATGCGAGGGTATCGCTTAAATGAAAGTTTTCTTGGTAATAGGTTCTTAAAGCTCTGTGTGTTCAAATTAAGATAATGATCATGCTATATTAAATCTCTGTTGTTAATATATATTTTTCATTCTCTCATGTGAGCAATGTTGAGGAAAAGATGGCTCAGACACAAGTTATAGTTTAGAAAATGCATTCAGTGTCTCTACGCACCAAAGCATCTCGCTTAAAGAACAGCTTCTTTCCATCTGCAGTAAGGCGTCTTACTATCTCCAGAAATATACCTTTGCACCTATGCAAATTTCACAGAAAATGTAGGGTTTGATTCAAATCTTTGAATACTGTTCACTATATGTTTATGCTATATTTAGTACTTATTTATATGCATGGCACTGCTGTCACTGAGATGAACCTAGTATAATATGTCAATACAAAGTTCAGCAATTTGGTTAATGTAGAATAATTTGTAGTATCTCCTGTTCTTTCAGAGAGTAAACTCAGTTGATCCTACAAGCAAACTTTGTCTGTCTAGACAGAAACTGGAGTCCTCAGTTTTCAATTTTAAAGGGGCCTTATTATGTTATTTCTTTATTGGTCATTTATATACTTTTATAATCCAACATGTTCATATTAATCATTGCAAAAGTACAAAATAACGAGATCAACGAGAAATCTCGATATGGTCGTCTCAGGCGCTGTAGGTCCGAGCACAGAAGCTCCACCCAACTGATGTTTAAACCTGGGGAGCAGCGAGTCAGAAGAAAGTTGGCTAAAAGGAACGGGAATGGGAACTGAAATGTCTTTTTTCAGACACTTCATGAGCAGAAGGGCTGCACGTAGCTCCAGAATTAAAATATGGAGCTGAAAATTAACCTGATAGGGCACATTTATTAATCTCCTGCTCATAATCTGACTCTTAACACACACCTGATCAAGGTGGCATGCATCAAGGTATTGATTCAGGGTATATAAGAGCTGCTGAACACCAGGAGTCTGTTCAGCTGCGTGCGATTGATTCAAAGGGGTTCCTGACTTAAAGATCACAAACCCTTAAAATAATCCTCATAATATAGCATTTGCTGAACAGTGGCCTCTTGGCCACAAGTGTTTGTAACAAATTTCTGGTGCATCGTCTCATGCTGTGAGATTTTTAGTGCCCACAGAAACAGGAGGTATTAGTGTTATTTTTTGTGTTCTTCAGCAGAATAAAACTTGTTAGGTTGTATAAAATTACTTTAAGTTGCAATATTCACCCTCAGGACTAAAAACAGCAATGAAACTATCACATGATTCCCACAAGAAGTTTCCACTTCACTCCAGTTTATGACATACAGCATAAGAGAAAGAAAAATCTTTATTTGTCACATACATATACATGCAGTGAGATTCAGTCTCTCCATTTAACCCATCACACACAGCACACACAGCACAAGGTGGAGCAGGGGGCAGCCAGAGGGCGCCCGGGTAAGGGCCTTGCTCAGGGACCCACAGTGATGCCAGCCCAAGAATTCGAAGTAGAAGCCGCTGAGAAAACTTTTAGCCAAGCCCGTGTTGAAATGAGCTGACTTGGCTCGTGATGAAATACGGTGCTAACACAGCTAAACAGCAAGCAGCAAAATGAGCCAGTCGACATTCTACTGTAAGATACTTCTGTGCCACTAAATAACTTTTATTAATCAGATTCGAATTTATGCTCCAACTTTTGTTGATATAGTATATCTGTGCAGAGACCACCTCCCGTGTTTCTCCCTGGCAAGTTAAAAAAAAACTGCCTTACCCTGTGACAATTCAGTCCACCTTCAGAGTGAAGGTGATGCTGGTACTGGAAAGTAAAATAGTAGCATTAGTTTCTTATTAGGATAACAGGCTTTGAAAGCCACGATCATGTGGAGGTGGTTGATAATTCTTTTATCTTGTTGCACATTCTAAACTATAACAAGGTTAAATAACATCAACAAGGTCCACCGACATTAGTTTGTGCATATGAGCATTTGTTATGGTATATGTCAGGATATGTTTGAAGTTTCTTTGAAAATTAGCAGGTGTTATGCATGTTATAGAATACACTGTACTGGCTTATACTGCTTTATAAGCAACGCTCCTTTTTCCAGGTCGCAAGCCATTTGACAAACTGTGACATTTTCATGTCTTTGTGTTCGCCCACATCACAACTGCCTATAAATCCCAAACTCTGTTACTCAGCCCACTGTAAACAACCAGAATTGGAAGGAAAGAGATGCTATTGTGCCTCCTCAGCATTTACCAAAGGACAGTGCTACCCTCAGGTTCTTGTACTTTAATGTCATACTGTAATTTAGAGTCTCAGGGCTAAAACAATTATGATGTATGTGTTATCTCAGTGACAAAAGGCAACTTTCATCATGAGACTTTTTTTTGTCTTTTGAAATTTTGAACGTTAGGTTTTTTTTTGTTGTTTTTTTTTGGTGGGGGGGGGGGGGGGGGGGGGGGGTTGCTATATTTGCACTAATGTCATAGTTCAAATTAGAAGGATGGTCTCTTCTTCCTTTAGTTTTAATGTATAGTCTACTATTTTGGGAATTATAATCATCAAAACTCAGTCACATACATAGAACAAATATTACTCTATTTTTAAAGGATTATTTACTTAATATGCCACGAGCGGCCTGGTGCCGCTGGTAAACATGTCTTATTAATTTATAGCAGGCTGTCAAATGGCTTTTAAGGGTTGTAAATATCCGACTGCATCATTTTGGAGACAGTTACACAGAGTAGCTGAAGAAAAGGGTCAAGAGGATGAGAGGACATAATTTCTTTAGAAGGGGATTTCCAGTTTAATCTGTTTAGTCCATTCATTAAAGGAGCTAAAGGTATTTCTATATAAAACACAACACGGCTTTGTACTTAAAGGTGTGATGTGTAAAACACCTTACCTGGGGGTTCTGAAGTCTGAAACTAAAATCAAGAAAAAAAAATATATCTTAAAATGTTTCATTTTCCAGAAAAACGTTGTGTGCAGATAGAGTGTTTAAAGTAGTAGAAAAAAATCATAGCTACTGTAACATGATTAATTTTGTAAATCTGTTTTTAAAACTGTTTTTTATGGTCACTTGATGTTGTTGTTATTTATTAATTTTACGATCTAATTCCAGGATTTAAAACACTAGAGGGCGATAAAATAGAATAATCTCTTGCTGCTCCCTTAGCAGCTTCTCAGTAAAATCTAGTACTGAAGTGCTGAAGTTTGCTCTTTTGCCGGGTTTGGAATCTGGAAATTGGTCTGCCTTGAGTGGCGACACTAAATCACAGATAACCTTGTTCACATTCAGCGTGAATGATTTAACCCACATTAGCTGTGAAACAGCGTGGATGGTTGCCTGTCTCTCTGTGTTAGCCCTGCAACAGATTGGTGACCTGTCCATGGTGGACCCTGCCTCTCACCATATGACAGCTGGGATAGGCTCCAGTACAGCATATTGGAAGAAACCATTCAAACAAACAGTGAAAACCACAGATCGAAGCGATGCCCTTAAATATCTTGTTTTGTCTGGCCAACAGAATAAAAATCACCCAGCGATGCTCTCCTGCAGAAGCTACACTATCTTGACTTGCTGCAGGCATCAGACATCCAGTCGTCAATGTTAACTGATGGATGTGGCCAGGAAGGGATTTGTAAGTAAAACCAATCTCAACAGGGGTCAGCTCTCCTGTTAATCCCACTCCTTAGCGTGTGCTCACCAAGGTATTGGACCATTGTTTACAGCCTTTCTTTAAGCATGACTGAGAAGGCTCAGAATCACAGAGTAGCCTACAGAGAAGAAAAAGTCTTCTTCTTCCTCTCATTTTGAGTTGAAGTGAAATAGACTAGAAACTACACTGACTTAATATCCTATTCTGAGGTGCAAAGTAGTATTGAGTAGTGCGTAGTGAGGGCAGGGCTGCCACTAGCTGGCTAGCGTGCTGACTGTAGTAGATATTTCTGCAATACAATTTGTCTAATATAATGTCAATAATCTTGCACACATATTGAGGAGCATGAGGCACTGCACTGTTCAGTTTGCCCTTAGTCAGCAGTTTATGGAATCAGCTCTTTGATAGGTTATAGCTTGAACAGTGGAGAAAGTCAGTGTTTGTTTATTTTATTTATTTTTTTACCAGGGAAAATAAGTTTTATTCCGCTTGCTAGCAATGCTACTTCTTCTTCCTCCTCTCATATTGGACTGAGGACAGACTGGATGCTACTTATTTTTGCCTCTTGAGGTACAACATGGTGTTAACATGTTAACATGACTTGTTTGACATCATTTTAAAACAGTCCTTTCTTTAGATTCTTTTATCTATTTATTTTGGACTAAAATACTCACATGTATCTCCTTTAACTTCAGACTTCTGGTTCATTTGAAAGATATAATTTTTAAGTAGTGTAAGACAAAAAAAAAAGTTGCAATCACGCCACAGTATTTAAGTAGCTCTGCTGTGATAACATTGACCCATAGCGTAAGTTCAGCAGCTGTAGTACACGGCCTCTAAACGGCAAATCTGCGAGCATTTTTGCTTTCATGTAATGAGAATTTGCATTTTTCACAAAAAAAACTGCATATTTAAGGAAAATAAACCAAATATCAAGATCTTCAAATTAAACACGCACAAAAATAAACTGTTTGCTTAATAAAGGCATCTCTAAAATATGAGCTCTTCCCACATTTGGAGCAGAAAAACCCTAAACAGCACGCATTTGATCTCCAAACATGCTCACCGATTCCACAATGCAACAAAAATATATCTACTGTAGCAACAGCTTTTATTATTGTTATGTAAAGGTACCTCTGCATTACTAATTTACTGATGTGCAATAAAATGCTGATGCTGGTTAGACTCTGATACAGACAAGAGACAGAAGAATAGGCCTTAATGAGGGGCAACAAAGCATGAATTTCTTTCACGGCAGAACAAGCGCTGAAATCAGTTTGTTGGAAACTTAGGCGAGTGTTGTCTGGAGAGGACTAAAACGGCACTCAGAGGGATAGGAAGACACACATGACTAGAAATGATGGGAAGAGCTTAACCAGTTTACCTTTTATGTCGTTTTTTTCCCTTTCTGGTACACACTTGAGTTAACAGAGAATACAGTGCTACTGTGCAGGGGTCTCATTCCAAGCGCCATAAGCTGCACCAAGACTTTATTTAGGTTTGCTCGAATATCCTTGCCGCCTCTTTTTCTCCAGTGCTCTGGGTTCTTTCTCTTTCAGCTGCCTTGCGTACAATTGTCTTGCATGAGCTTGTGTGCAAAGCGCGACTGCCCACAATCAGCTCTAAACAAATTTTCATGGAAAGCCTGTGGGGGGATTTGGCATAGAAAAAGGGAATATTTTAACAGTGTATTTTAAATGTTTTCGTAAAACAATGGGGAGATTTCAAAAGTCAAAAGTGTTTGATTGTGTTTCTCGGAACTGTCAGTACAGAAGAGTTTACCCTCACCGGCAGAAGGAGGACATTTGTTGATTTGTCAAGGAGATAATTAAATGCTAAAATTAGAAACATGACATGTTCTTATCTTACGTAAGATTGCAATGTGGCTTTCTGAGGCTGCGGGAGGGCAAGATGGGCAGGAGTAGTTGGATTCTTAAATAAAATTAGCAGTACAGAATTGTAAAAAAAACGGGGGAATTCACAAGTACAGAAAAAAAAGCAAAATCTTTCAGTAAGGGTGCAAATGTATTAGCGCGAGCATAAATGCAATGAGTAATTAAGAGAGTATCAAAGTGAACAGATCCATGTTGTTAATATGAATGCAGCACTGCATAAGCATTGTAATGGCTGAGGTGAAGTCTAATCCCCACACTCAGAGTAGAACCCTGTGTATCTGTGGTGAGTTGATGATTAGGGAATAAGGAAATAAGAAAAAAAAAAACTAAGTTCTTCCACAGAAATACATTTTTTTTTTTGTAAATCTCTAAGCCCTGCATTTTTTAGATACAGTTGGTAATTCTATCTTTTGGCCATGAGCCGTTGCATGAAGAAGAAACCTGAAATGTTTGAAATTTACCCGGGATTGGAGCTGCTCACAAATCACAAATATCTAAAATCAATGACAGTGATCCCAATTAAGCCAAAAAAGGCTGGAAACCACTGGCTTTATCTATAAGACGCTAATGCACTTTACAAGCTTGTGTCATATTTTATTTACTGCAAAACCTTAATCAGAAACACATGGCAATTTATAGAGACATAAAAAGTGAAGAAGCATGGCATGGAATGCTTAAAGGGGTGGAGAGGGAAGCAATAACTTCAGCATATGAGTGATTTTTTTTTTTTCAACATCATTTATTATTGCCAAATAGTACAGGAGTACTGGGGAGTACGGGGGCATTATCTGAGAATGCGTTGCATTTAAAAACTGCCCTACTTTCTACTTAGAAAGATGACAGGATCGGTGTTTTCTGCAAGAATCACAGACAATGCATGTTTACACTCAGGTGGCCCTCATAATAATTGACAGCAGCAAGGTCAGGTGACGTTACGGAGCAACAGCAGTCTTCAAAATGCCTGTCTCACCAGATGTAGACTGGGGAAATAAGATTGCCTATGGGTGACTACTGTACGTCACATGACATTCTCCTCAGATGTTGCTATTTCATTATCATTTTCACTATTACAAACAGTACTGACATCGCTGCTAGCAGTGTCAGTGCTGAGCATTTTTTTGTGGCCATTTTTGTTAACCATTTGCCCAAGATGACTTTGATTGAGTTAAAGAACTGCAAGCAAGCCACTACATCTGCCTGTTTGCCCACCTCATTCTCATGATTGAATGCCTGGAGGAAATCGCTTCAGATTTACCACAAATGTTAATGTAGCCACAAGGAGGAACCAATTAGATTTTAGCGGTCAGTAGTCAAAGGTCAAGGTGACCGTGACCTCACATCCAGGGAATTCTTTCAAGTTTGGCACATGTCCTTTTGGATTAAATGGTGAAATGATTGGATTTGTGACTTAAAGGTCAAAGTCGTGTTACCTCATGCCTGTTCCACTCTTGTGAATTCGAAGAAATTGAGGGAATTCCATCGATTCTGACACAAGCATTCGCTTACACACAAGGAAAAACCAATTAGAGTATGGTGGTCAAAGGTTAAAGCACTGTGACCTCACAAAAAAAATGTTCCTCACCATATTTCAAGAATTCATATCCTCATTAAGACAAAAATGATGCAAAAATCTAGTAGGGTAAAGTCTTGCAATTACTCAATGCGTGATTTAGGAACAGAAGGGAGAATTGTTACTAAGTATCACATTTAGTTGAATACTTAATTACCTTTTGAACTCCTTCATAAATAATATGTGTCAGGACAGACAACTCTCTAAATTGCAATGTGAATGTTGTTGGAGGCAAGGAAGCATTCAAATCTTTCATTATAACCAGGATGATTATGAATGCAGTCGGACCTCCACGGTGCTGTGGAGCGGTCTGCCTGTGTTAGGCCAGTCTCCAGATAACACACAGGCAGGAAAAAAAAAACCCATCAGACTCAAACTCAAACATATACTCACACAGTAAAAGACTTTCTCACCACAAAGCTGTTTATTTCACACTCACAAGCAACACTTGGTGTTTTGCTTTCTTTCATCATAATCTCAAGCATTTTGTTGTAACCAAATTAACAGATGTCTAACCTTGACCAGTTCTTTTCACTCATTTTTCAACATTTTTCAGCTTAAAGCTGATAAAAGTTTCACAAATAATAAGAGGGCATGGAGAAATAATGTATGATGTCCTTTAATTTGGAGGGCTTGTTGAGCCATTATCATACCAGCAAATACCTGTTCTGATAGCAGCTGCAGTTAGAAGCATTTTGACACTGATAAACAAAAAATGGGAGGCGGTTTCTGCTTTCTAGTTAATTATAAAGGGAAAGTCAGCAATTATGACATGCTGCTAGCACACAGTATGAAACCTTCATGCACACACATATGAAGACCCATGTATTTGTCATAAGAATTCATGAATGTTGTACTAGAACAATCACACAGACTGACAACTGTCTGGGGGACAGAAGAAAAATGCCGCCACCGCCGCCTTTGTAAGGCAGAAGTGTTTGCTCTGTTGAAAGCAATCGGTTTATTGTACATTCAGCACCAAAGTTAATTCCTCATAATAATAGGGGTATTTGATGTCCTTTATCATCAGTACTTATGTCTGCATAAAGCAATTTGTTCAAGTTATTTGTTTACACTGTCATGCCACTTCTTTTTCTTGTTTAAGGCATCTTTCACATTCTTGATGAACACTGTGCAAACAGAACATCAAAAAATTACAGAGCGGCATTAACACTGACTAACACAGCATGGCAAAAAAATGGGAGAAAGAATTGCCTCCCAGCACTTTCACAGCCCTAGGAGATTTAAATAATAAAAAGCACTGGGCCTCTGAACAAACAGGATAATTATGGCCTACAGTCTTCCTGTCGCTCGTCTGGCACGACCAAGCGGAAAGAAACATGTTATTACCACTCAAAGGTTCTGCAAGGAGAATTAGGAGAAATAAATGTTTCATGTGGAAGGATAGCTTCACAGTGAATCCCTCTGACCAAATCAACAGCTACAGCTTATTGCTTTCATTTATTTTATAGAACAGCAGTGACAAAAATGTACTGTATGGAATAATCCTTATTACTTAAATAGACTTTTAAAAAAAATATTAGATTTGCTCAGTCAAGTCTTGTGTAGTTATAATATCCGCAGATATTATAGCCATTTATTTTGGTTAAACACGCAGGTATGATGGCAGAAATATTAATATTCCATAATTGTTTGTTGCCTTTGATAGTTCACTTTGGTCAATCAAGTTAAGATCAGAGCTTCTGAAAAGGTTAACTCATCATTTGGTGTAGCAAAAAAGCATCAAGCTGAGGAATCAAAGAGCTTCCACTCATAAGTTCAGCTAATTAAAATCTTTGTCATAGAAGAACTGTCAGGTCTTCACAGGGCACACGGACTCAGACCTTTCTGTCTGGTTTCAAGGTACCGCTCCAACATCTGTGCAGCCGCCAGCAGAATGTTTCAGTGGAACAGATGGCGTTGTAATGGAATGAGCTTGTCTCCATTATCAGCTTTCTCGTTCTGTAACATAGTCATCCAAGGCAGCCATCACTTTCAGATTGCCAGACTTTTCAAAGCCTAACAATGTCAGCAAAACACTATATGACCTTTATGTCTGAGGCTGCATGTCTGTCCACATACAAAGGCAATGTCTTCCCATTCATTTCTCACTTTCTAACAACTTCGGGATATAAACCTTACTATTATTTTCATGTCATACAAGGAAATTGAGAGCATGATCTTTGATATTTGCAATTTCTTATCATTTAGGTATTATAAAAGATGGACATTAAAAGAAATACTGCCAAAGCCTGGTTACTTACAGATGTAAATAGCATTTATCTTTAGAGTAAGCTGTGATTTGAGATGCATTGTACTTGAGCAAATGTTTGATAAATGGTAATTTTTGTAAGTAGGTTTTATGACCATGTAAGTCCTTTACATCTATGACAGGGCTGCGCATGTGGAAATCACATTTGCTCTCTATATATTTCAGTTTTAATGAGGAATGCTGCATGCTCTAATTCAAATGTCATATTCTTGCATCTTCTTTTTCATATTTAGCTTGGGTAAGGCTGAAAGACCTTTCAATCAAAAAAAGCCACCTTCCACCAGACTTTGTGTATTAATTATGAATATGCTTTCAGGGCAAGGCCATCCAGATGTCTTGTGGCAATTGGAAAACCTTTTTGCTTCTTATTTTTGAATTCAGGTTGTGGGATTCCTAAATGAACTCAGGAGGCCATTTCCACAGCCCAATTAGCATCTCAAGCAATTATAGTAGAGAAGAAGCCCATGGTAATTTTCAGTGCAGGGTATTTGAACCTTGGGTTAACGCATACTGTGCCGTGGAATACTTGCAACAAGAGAGCAAATATGCAACCAAAAAAAAAAAAAAAACAGAAATCTAATTTGCGCTGGAGAATAGCACTACGGAAAAATAATATTTATGCAAATGCCTTTTACAATATTGTACCCTGGGTGTCCTGTTAAAGCCAAATATGGGAGCTGTAGCAAACGGTATACAGTGCTGTGAAGAAACCTTGTATTTTCAATTGATTTCATTGCTCATTGTGTATTAACAACTCTTATTTTCTTCGACATTGTTTTGGAAACATAATGAGATTTAAAGTGCACCAAGTCTTCACTCAAAACACAGACTGCAAATAAGACTGTATTAAATTGTGAGTACTGTGTGTAATGTGCACTGAAAATCAGCCAGCTGAAAAGACAGAAAGCAACACAAAAGCAACCAAGTTTCGCACATTCCACTGCAACGCTCACGTCTCACCGTGTCACTGTTTACGCTGCAACACAGTGCTGAAAAAAGGCTAAAGTTAAAAAAAAAGGGGATACAGGAAGCAGCGTTACCCATATCTGCGTTGGATATCTACATTACACTGTGATCAAAACTGCAAGATTTAAAATCAAGGAACCACACAGCTGATGGTTTCTTTATAGAAACATTATATCCATGAGAGAAATAGATTACAGTAATGAAAATTCCTTAAAAATTATAACATTCTTCACGGGTTCCCACACAACAATCTAAAGACGAAATTAATGTTGTTTCTTTATAATTACTTTTCTGATCGCTTCCCAGCAGCGCGCAAATAGTCTATAGCGAAGCAAAGCAAACACATTCCAACAAAATGAGTATTTCGTTGTTGTTTTGTTTCAACAAGCAAAACATGATAGAAACACAGATTTGAAGAGGCACAGATAGGTACATGTGAGCCGCAGCTCTTACCTGTAACAGAGTAGATAACACTTGATAAATGACCCAGCTGTTACGACAACAGCAACACTGTGTTTTCTTAAGAGGCTTCTGAGTCCTTGTTAAAATGCTGCTGCAGCACCTTAGGTGTGTCTTGAGCCTGAAGTCATTTGCCATCTAAAATCAACAGCCGTCCAAACTACAAATTTCATCTCCACAACGCTGCCTCAAGGTTTAAGTCAAACTCTCGAGGCCCAAGGAGAAGAAACATTCACATATTCAACTCTTTTTAATATCTCAGGTAGCATCTCTGGCTCAAACACACCTGTGCTCACTAGTGTGTATTTTCCCTTATTTAGTCCTAATTAAAAAATTCCTTACATAAAGGACCAGGGCCCCTCTATAAGACTAAGACTTTTCTGAAGATTAATTCACCTGCTGCTTCATGCTTGTGTTTCATATCCTACAAAGCAGATGAGGACGCATAAACACTACTGAAGAATATTCCTGCTTGCTTTCTTATGACCAAAGGGTTTCTGTGATGCCCTCCCCTTTTGTCTTGGATGTGATCCTGACCAACCTCAGCAGGAAGCTGGCTACCGTAGAAGAGTAGTTGGTCTTGTTTACCTCTTGTTTACCTGGGCCTTACACACTTTAAAAGCTGGCACACGTGCTCTCTCTGCATCACCTTCTTCTGCTTTCGCCCCTTCAACACCTCCACAGCACACATGGAATGCATCCACTCCTGCCATCATCGTTTTCTGTTTTCCACATCACAGTCTTCGCTCCTGTTAGCTTTGGTTTTAATAAATTGCATTTGCTTTGGGTTAACCTTTGCATGAGCTCCCTCTCTATCATAATCTTGGAGCCAGATTATAGCAGAGTCAAAATAGATATAACAAACAATGGGGGGAAAACAATAATCGTTATCTTTACAGTCTGAGGTAACAGAGCAATAACTTGGGGATCTTTTGATCTGTCAGATTCTTAAAAATCAAGAATAATATACACCATATTTGCCTGCTTTATTATAGTCATGCACTCTGGTGGAAATGTTGATCCTGTTTGAAATCCATAAATACAGCACAGTTTGAAATGCACATGGTTGAAACATTCTTCCAAGAATTCTTAAGAGAGAGACTAATCCTTAACAGAAACGTTTGCACAATTAAATATTTGGCTCACATATTCGGCTTTCCTTTGCCACTCTGCACTCACTGGGGGCTCTTGAGGGTAGGACTTACAAAAAATTATATGTGCAGCTTTTAGATGACTAAAAATGCAGATTCTAAGTCTAAGTAATACAAACAGTAAGCTCTAATGTGTCTTAGCTGCCATGGAATATTCTAGATTTTAATACAATACTTAAAAAAGTTATAATAAAAAAGTGCTGTTATATATCATATTGGCTGATTTACTATAATATTGGGTGTCTTAGCTCTTTAATAAAAAATGTGTTGTTTTAAGCATATTTCAGCAGATAAAAACATCTAATTTAAAAATGAGTGCTGAAATGATGAATGCATGATGATTGCCTTAGATGGAGAATGCAGATGGCATCCTCCTCCCTGTCAGTGTCAGTGCTTCGTTCTCTGTCCATCCTGCACCATGTTGCTCTCACACTACATTTCCTGCCACTGTCCCCTAAAAAAAGGGTGTACTTTTCAGAGAAGGAGGCTTTTAATTGCATTTTCATGTAGGTGTTTTCTGAGGGTGTCGTTCCCCAGGCAGTAGGAAGAGTGCTCTGAGACGAGTTTTACATGCTCACCAGTGCAGTCAAGCCCCACTAGGGGAAGTGCGTCAGAGTAGAGAGGTGCTGGAAGTGCAGACAGCCCTGTAGGGACACTTGAAAAAGCCATAACAGCCAGAGTATAAATAAATGCATGGGGAAAGCATTTTTCCTCATGGATGAAAAGCCTTTAACCTTTTGGTCTACATAAGAGCAAAAATTGTTCTGTGACATTTAACTTGCATATTTGTCTGTTTTTATTTTTTATTTTTTCTGGATAGATAATTTCCAGCTTTATAGGTAAATCGACAGAGCCTTATTGGATTCCAGCAGTCTATTAAACATCCGCAATCTAGCTCAGTGCCAGTGAATTTAAATTTGGATATTTCAAGGGAACACTTGTGAATTTTGAGGTGCAATCCCGTTGCCCTTGGACAATTTATTTACCATTACTAAATGGTCATCACCGTCTCCTCGTGCGTAGCCAAAAAGAAAAAAAAAAAAAGATGGAAAGGAGTTTGTTTTAGCCCCAATCTAGGATGCCACACTGATGCATAATTTATCTGGAAAAGGACAGAAAAGGAAACAGTGACATAACCAGAACAGTGCTCTAATCTAGAGGCGACTTACTGGTTTGAACAGATTTCACGAAGACAAGGCTGATAAGAAGTCAAACTTTGTACAAAAAGTGGAAAAATACTAGCTCAATCAACTACACTTGATTAACAATTACATTTTTTTTTTTTTTTACCAAAGATAAATATTACATCTGTCTGCATTACACTGTCCTAATATCATCACTCCCTACCAGCAGACATTAATCATTTGTCTAGCCTTGGTATTAAAATCAATTCAACAGAGATATCAGATTCTGAGGTTTTGACATTTAGCAGTCCTTCCATCCTTTTGCAAACGTTTGATTAACAAATTCCACATTGGAAATAATAAAGCAGCAAGGAGCAGAGGGGGGGCTGATCAATAGAACAGCTATACCAGACAGCTATGGAAGTCAAGTACAATCACTGCGGTGGCATGTGCGCATATCCAGGTTTCACTGGATAAATAATGGTTAAAAAATCCACCCAGTTTCCCATCCATTGAAGTAGAAGAACAGCTTCAGGCTGTACATCAATGTGACATCACAGATCACAGACATAGATCTCTGAGGGCTCATTTATAAAGCTTGTATACACTGAAGATACACCCTAAAAACTGCACAGCGGCTTCCCATCTCAGAGGTGCAGATTAAGAGAATAGGAATGTGGTCATGCTGTATGTGTCTGTGGACTGGGAATAACTCTTAAATATTGAATACAAAGGAAGAGCCAGTGTGTAAAAATTATGTAAACTTGTTTTTGCTGGAATGTACTATGAGCTATCACAAATGACTAACTCAGATGGCGTGTAGGGCATAATTACCAATTACCATGCTTTTAACAAGTCTGATGAGAAGATCTCTGCAATTATCAACCACAATGCACCTGATGCAGTTTTGTTTAATGCTCGTCTGTTATTCAATATGCAATAATTTAGGGTCCATATTTTTCATCTGTGATATGACAGGCAGTAAAGTGTTTCAGTTATTTTTTTTTTTATTTCTTTTTTGAATCTGACATTTTTTTTACTAGTCAGTCTCACTTTCTAACTTTATTGTTTAAACACAGAAAAGAAATAGTTTACAAAATCTTACATTACACTCAGGACTCACTTTGCAAAACCTGGAAAAACTAAGAATAATTGCAAAATACTGCAAAGAAAAAAAATGATGTCCTTTCTCTAATGTCATAAGGAGTGATAATGTGATAATCACAGCTGAACTCATTTACTGTAAATATATGTGCTCACGCATTATTGAACATTTCTCTGAATCATAAGCTGTATGCTATATAAATAACAGATGCCACTGATTGGTTTAGAGACTCATAATTCTCTTATTGGCACATCACATCGGTGTTTCTGTTGTATAGTGGCAAATTATCCTCACCCTAAATCATAACCGACTTTATTGTCTATTTTAAACAAACTCGGGCTTTAATTTACAAAATGACCATCGTGCAATTTATTATTTAAAAAAATAAAAAAAACTTTAAACTAGTGGTTTACTGTAAAGCATTAACTGTATAGGTAAAGTGATAAATCCAAATAGGGTCTTTTTCTGTTTTGCTTAATTTCATTACATTAAAACTTTGACTAATTTTTCTTATAGTACCTCACAAATAATGGTTCTAACAGAGTATGACAAGGACGACTAAATTAAAATGTAACACATAGATGGTGAAATTAACCTCTACCTCATGGGCTAACCAATGTTCTACACTGCATATTGTAACAGACACAGTTTTAATCTGGGAAAATATTAAAGCAATATGGAGAGTCCATGTAATGAGCACATGCTGTGATCTTTTAAAACTAAGCAAAATAGAAATGTTGCTCAAAAATGTAGACTTTCAGACTGACTTAGTGAAAAATAAAATGATGTGGAGCACAAACGTGAAATCAGGATGAAGGCATGCAGCAGGGCATTAAATGATGGGTACAAAATTAGAACACGTTCACAGAGAGAATGTTTAGTCTTACGTGAGAAAAGAGTTTGAGCAACTATAGCGTATGTGATGGAACGTGTAAAAATGCTTGTTACGAAAATGCAGCATGATGCGAGTAGATCCACGTAGTGTAGCCACACAGGACAAAAAAATAGATTTAAAGAATTCACAGCCCCATTCAGCTTGGCTTCATCAAAGAAACTGGTGGATTGTAAGTTATAATATAAACAAGGTTTGAAATTCTGACCTTGAAATATTAGAAACATTATGTTCCCATCAGGCACACAAGTGTACGCTTTTGCCAGAATACTGTACGGTGCCAAAAATAATAAAAAATCTGCTCTAATCAGGGTCACAAGAGAAGTATCTGAGTTTGGAAGTTCAGGATACATTTTCTTTTTTTTTTAATCTTATGGCACATATATTTAAATGCATTTTCTATGTGATTTAAATGCATGCACTCTTAAAGGTTATGCGGTGTATATGAGACTTCTTATTGCAAATATTAAGCATCAATCTCATGAATGACTCAGCACAACTCAGCTGATTAAAGGTTATGTGGTGTATATGAGACATCTTATTCCAGCTCTAAGCATCAATATCATGAATGACTCAGCTCAACTCAGCTGAAAGTGCAGATAGATCAATGTCCTGTGGTCGTACTATAGCCTACACTATACAGATCAAAGTGTGTCGACAAGTTTGGTAACACAAAACGAGTGATCGGGGCAAACACAATTATTTTCTGCCTACCTTTGGGAATAACTTCAATTGTGGCTGGCTGCTCTCCAAAACATGTGGTTGAGCAGCCACATTCACAGGACTTAATCGTGAATCAAATGAACCAGTCCTGAGTGTATTCACTGCAGTTGGACAGCTTGCAAGAATTAAAGAATATTCTTCCCCTTCTAATTCCACTCACTGGAGTTTCAAAGAAAAAGCTGTTTTCATCATCATCATCAGTCAGTACACAAAACAAATGCTGTGCATTCGGCAGATTAGTGTCCAATTTCTTCAGACCTTTATTGTAAAATTAAAAAGAAAGCACTGTATGCCAGTAAGAAATAGATAAATAAATGAGATATTCAAGGTTAGAGTAGGTATTAGCAGTGTATTTTGTGTACTCAGTGACTTGTAAGCAATGTAAGAAACTTTGTCCTTATAGCAGAGGTCTAACATTTTCAGTAATTCAGCATGGATTTGGAGGCAGATTGGAGGAGTACTCGCAGAGAATAGAGTCTAAAAACTAACGCCATATTCTTTTTAACAATATGAGCAAGCTAGTCGCTAGTTTTGTGTAATGGTCTCCTTTTTTTACTCTCTGTATCTTCCTTCTATTCTCCCGGGTTTTCTGTATTGACAGCCTCAATAAAATTCTTGGGCAATTTATTTTATTGTTTTGATCTTGCACTTGCTATGAATTACCCATGTATGTTGCAGAAAATGTCACAGGACTGTGTGCTGTATGAAATAACAATGCAGTTCACAGTGTGCAGTCTTAGCTATTCTTTCCTCTTGTTGCCTGGCTCTCATGTCTGCATCTCTCTTTGATGCTGTATTGAAAGACACCAGGGCTCGGATTTGTTCTGTTTTTGTGTGTAGAAAGATTGGGGAGGTTTCACAGAATGCTCCTGAATGGTTATTCCTCCTCTCCTTGTTGGAAGGAACAACAGTTACTACATGTCAAGCAAATGGTAATAATTTTCTTTTGTCTTATTGATGGATATTGTAAACAAGTCACAGCACAACAGTAACACTGAGTTTTGCTTTTTCCAGTGTTTCTGCATCTCTACCATTGTACACAAAGGCTTTTATTTTTCTACAAATGGCTAATGTTGGGGGTGGGGTGGGGTGGGGGGACTAAACAAATATTCTTTCTAGAGTCTGTATAGCCACGGGGTAAATTTGTGTAAAACAACCCTCAAATGCAATGCAATGCTCTGTAAGATAATACATTATTATAGCTCAAATTCATATTCCTCACCTGGTCTTTTTTGCTGTCTTTGTACCTTGCCTGCAGGCTTTATCATTCTTTCAGACTCTTTCAAACTCTATCTGATCCTGTTTTAAGAGAAGCCAAGAGCAAAAGCAAATAAGAACATACTTGTTATGAACTCAGATATTAAAATTGAACATAAACATTACTTATTAAACTATGCTAATGGTCTGCTGCATAGCTACAAGGACACAACAGGCTGTTTATATATAGTGCAAAATAAGCTATTTGGCTGATAAATAGCTTGTCTTTAAAGGTAGGTGGGTGGTGGGTTCCATTAGCAACTACAAACACAGGTGAAACACTACAACTTTGTCCATAAACTTCTCTATTATCTGGTCTCAGTCTACTATTAAATGTAATATTTCCACTCAAGGATATTCATAAAATGCAGGGGGGAAAAAAAGATAAAGCATCCTCAATAAAAACAGCCGGAGGCATGTAAAATAAACATTCATGTTTAGACAACATTCAGTAATGTTGCTTTAAAACATGAATTTTTCAAAACAGAATACAAAAAATCCCCTTTAAAGGTTGAGAACAAAGTCAGCCTTCAGTAAATCATAATGTTTCTGTCTTGTTGTGAAGGGCACATTGGCATGTGCCTGTGGTACAACAGATGATTTATCAAAGATACATATTATCAAAGATACATATAAATTTACCCTCACGGGCATGGACAATGACATTTTTTTCCCAAGTGAACTGTACAGTAGATTATCCTCACTGATAATATGACACTCACCAGACACTTTATTACGTTCACCTGTTAACACAAATATCTAATTAGTCAGTCACATGGCAGCAACCCAATGCATTCAGGCACATAGACAAGACAACCTGCTGAAGTTCAAGCTGAGCGTCAGAATAGAATAGAATAGAATGCCTTTATTGTCATTGTACAGACTGTACAATGAGATTGGAGGGCCACTCCTGTTCAGTGTCATGCAGTAGAACAGGAAAGAATGGCTTAAGAGAGAATGACCTGAAAAAGTAGTAAGTAAAATTTATTTATATACTGTAGCACATTTCACAGTTAAAAATCACAAAGTGCTTCACGGTAAAACACTATAAATAAAAGTATACATTGCATAACAATGTAAAGCAACATTAAACAGCAAGTTAACTAAAAGCTTGTCTGTATAAAAATGTCTTCAGTTGCTTTTTTTTAAAAGAGTCAGTGGAGTCTGCATAACATAAAGACAGTGGAAGAGAATTCCATAACCTTGGTGCCACTGCCTGAAAAGCTCGAGCCCTGCGGGTTTTAAATCGAGTGCGTGGGGCCAGCAGCAACCTTTGACGTGATGACCTAAGAGCTTGGGAAAAAGAATGAGGTTTCCAGCAGGTCAGAGATATACTGGGGAGCTTGACCATGTTGGTTAAAATTACAATTTTTAAATGAAATCAAAAATTTACTGGCAACCAATGAAGAGAAGTAAAACTGAAGTGATATGCGATCTTCTGTTGGTGCCAGTCAAAAGAATTGCTGCAGCATTCTGCACAGTCTGAAGGCAATCCAAAGCTGATTTGTTGTAAAAAAAAAAAAAAAAAAAAAAAACCTATTACAATAATCCAAACAAATATCCTTAGATGATGAAAACAGTTTTGAATCAGTTTTTTGGAGTGATGCTCAAGGGACAAGAAGTTTAACCTTTAATTCCTGTCAGGCAATCACTTAAACTAGGCAATAAAACTCAGACACTCTGAAAGAACAGTATAACTGAATGTCATCAGCATAGAGATGATAAGATATACAAATTGGCCTGGAGACAGTATATGAAGCAAAAAGACCCAAAACAGATCCCTGAGATACCCCACAAGGCTGAATTGTTGTTTCAGACACTTGATTCATACAAACAATAAAAGATCTCTAAGATAAATACAGTATGAACCATTTTAAAACAACAACAGTAATCCCAAACAGTTCTCCAGAGTTTGCTGCCATCAAAATGTCACTAGATACTTTAACTAAAGTGGTTTCGGTGCAGTGCAATTTGCGAAAACCAGACTGGTAAATGTCCATAGCATAAAGATATCTTAATGTAAAATAAATAATTAAGTTGCCTGCTATTGTTTTTTTCTAAAATATTTGACACAAAAGGTGATTTGGATTATTGGCCTGTAGCTGTTTGGAAAAGATGGGTTCAAATGTGGTTTCCTTAATATTGGCTCAACAACAGCTTGTTTAAAGAAGCTGGGAATCAGGCCAGTATGAAAAGAAGGATTAATCATTTCCACAATACGGAGGCCAATAGAGTCAAACACACTAATGAAAAAAAGAGGTAGGAAGGACATCAAAGGGGTTGAAGTTGGTTTTATTTGACCAAGCAGAACACTGATGTCCTGTAGGGAAACAGGAGCAAAAAAGGACCAGGTATCAGAGGTAAGCACACTGCAAGCATGATATTGAGAGGATGCTGGAGAAATACTTGACCTGATGACAGCAACCTTATTTACAAAATAGTTCAGACTTTGTATAGATTGGTGCACGAGGAATATCGGGAGAGACAATATCCTTAATTAGGGAAAAAGAGAAGCAGATGGGATACGGCAGAAGAAGACCACACCAGGTGCCACTTCTTTCAGGTAAGAACATTAAATTAAAGCTACAATTCACACATCTCACCAAAGTTGGAGACTGGAAAAATGTTTTGATGAATCTTGATTTTCACATGATTCACATGATAGGCTCATAATTGGCACTTAACATGAAAGCATGGATCCATGCTGCCTTGCATCAACAATTCAGGCTGCTGGTGGTGTAATGCTGTAATGGAAAAGGAAAGGGGGAAAGACCAGCAGCAAAGGGTTTTGGATCAGAATTCAACATATATGTGGTTGGCTGCTTGACCACAGGAGATTTATATCATAAATGTGCAGTCAACAAATCTGCAGCAACTGGGTGTCTGTGTACATGCGCAGTCACCCAGGTCATGGTAGTCATAAGAAAAAGAAGCTTTTTTTGAAGACTTTTCACCTCTCACCTCTCATCCAAGAGGCTTCATCAGTTCTAAAACCAAAAGGCGGAGAGTCCCAGGTATTTTAACCCTAGTGGGGGTTGTCCCTTTGGAGGTGGTCACTGACCCACTATTAATCATGTGCGTCATCACATGAGCCAAGGTGTGGAAAAAAAGTGTGGGTCATTATCACCAGGGGTTTCAGGTGAAACCACTGTGAGACCTTGCCCCATCTTATCATGTGACCTATGGAGGTCACCTGAAGTAAGGTGTGAGCGGAGGTTGAGACGCCTGGGAAGGGATCTCAAGACTGCATTGTAGGTGGCTGACAGCTGGTGTCATAAGCCACCGCCTCTGTTCAATGATGTTTGTTCACAGTGGACATAGATGGCTTCTTTTACTCCTCTTCCAAACCAGGGTTATAATAATAGTTTTGTATTTTGTATTATAGTTTAGTTTTATTTTGTTGTAACTTTTTTTTTCTCTAATCCAGATAGTTTTAATTCGTTTTTACAGTGGTTTTGCTCATCTTTATTGTTTTTTTTTTTTTAGGGCTTAGTTTTAGTTTAGTTTTCATTAAATTTAGTGTTAGTTTTTTACTTTATTTGCCAGGTGCAAGATTCAAGGTAACTAGCAATTGTGTAATAAGACCACAAAAAATTATACCAACATAAAGGAAAATCCAATAAGTCCTAATAAACTCTTACTGTATCTCAAAAAAATGTATCTCAAAAATTGAAAAATATTAATAAAAATATTTATCTCAAAAATAAATTAGGAATAAATTGGTCTGCCCAGCACTCGGTCCAGCTTCGGTGCAGTAGATTAACATTACCTCACATGTGGTGTATGACATCAGAACACAGCAAAACATTATAAACAAGAACAAACTGAACTCTGAGCATTTGAAGGAATCAAAGCTCAAATACAGCTTTTCAGGATTGTGTGTTTGTACTTGTGTGTGTGTGTCACACAGTGGTGTGGACAACCCAGTCTCAATAAATGCATAAATCAGTGCATCAGTGTTCCTGTGTATTAACTAGCAGCAGTTATTTTTGTTGCTGACAACGGTCCCTTATAGTTTTCACCTTGCTGCATGGCCGTGATGCTGGTTCTCTGTTGGAGCTGGAGGAGCTACTCAGAGATGCTAGCTTGGTTAGATACTCACTATTAGGCCTGAATTAGTCTTCTGCACTGGGTCTTGCGGGGGCTACGTACATTTGTGAGTCCTTCTGTTGATGCTTTGATTATTATTCCTGACAGTAATTCTCTCACTGATAAATTCAAAAACCCCAGCAAAAAAAAAAGTAGCTGGAAATGCACAAGAGGACTCGTGCATTTCGTGCTGAACAGGCCAATCACAACTGTTCCGGGCTGCGTGGACCCGATGTGTAGTTAAATTTCTCGAGAGGGGCACGTCAGATTATGTCGTAGGTTACTGCTTAGGGTTCAGAGTGGTTTCCGTAGCCTCCTTGAGAAGCGTTCCACACATTTTGCCATCATCTGCAACAAGACACTCACTTCTAGCTGTCTCGCTATCGTACTCAAACAAATCTCATATGGGACCCTTTGCTGTTGCCATTATTTTGCAGATTGGCACAGTGAGCAGACACACACGTACTGAGGTGCTGGATGGCGTTACTTTTGTAAACACACAATACAGTTTCAGTTAGTTATTTTCCTTTTAATAACTGTTTTTTATTTATTGCAGTTAATGGAAATGTTTTTTTCAATTTAAATTTTCATTATTTCATTCATTTTCGTTAATGATAATACTAATCTGTCTTCTCTGTCCAAAATGTGAACATTGGCGTCCTCAAAAGAGTGACCTTTATCCTTTAGGTCAGGGTTCTTCAACTCCAGACCTCAAGAGCCCGGTGTCCTGCAGGTTTTAGATGTGTCCCTGATCAACACACCTGAATCAAATGGCTGAATTACCTCCTCGGTATGCAGTCAAGTTCTCCAGAGTCCTGCTAATGACTTCTATATTTGACTCAGGTGTGTTGAAGCAGAGACACATCTAAAACCTGTAGGACAGGGGCTCTCTAGGCCTGGAGTTAGAGAGCCCTGCTTTAGGTGCAGATGTTCAGCGGGGTCTTGTCCTGTCGATGTGGCTCTTCTATGTTGTGCCATGTGTTTGTACAGTGGATATTTGGTTTCTTAAGCGTAGAAGTCCAAGCACTCCTCACTGCACTGCACAGCATACACTATGTTTCTTAGCTTGTGTTTTGGAGTTTTGTCTTTGGGATGAAACAGTTTTTGTCTTAGCATGTCGCTGGGTCTGAGGTGCATGGGGACGTCATGCTTGGAGAAAGTTCTCCTGAGTTAACTTAGAAGAATTCTAGTTGCCCTCTTTTTCAAGAACTTAAGAGCAACTGGGTGATGCTGCCATGTCAACATAGACCAAAATCTGTTTCCAGCATTTTGAATCTTTGCCATGAAGAATTAAGATAGTTCTGAAAGTAAAAGGGACTTCAAGCAAAGTACTTGCAAGGTATACCTAATAAAGTCAAATAAATCAGTGGTCAAAGGTTAGAGAAACAGACCAAAATGCACAAAAATAAGACATTTATATAAACATAAACTGGTAGTTTACTGGATTGACTCACACAGTCGGCTTTGACAGTCATGAGAAATATTTTTGGCAAAGTGTTTCAGTCCTTTAAGAACACACACACACACACACACACACACACACACACACACACACACACACACTGTGAAGGCAAAATCCATTAATTCCAATAATTCTCAGTTTTTAATGGAAGAGCCGCTGCCTTCACAAACAGAGGGCTAGATATTTTGTCTTTGCTTGCAGTTTGAATTAGCAGCTTTTTCTTCACTCTAGTCTAAAACCACGCGTTTGAACGTTTCATTTTTTTTCCCCCTCTGAATTAAAGCATTTTCACAGTCTTGTGTGGAATTACTTTGTATAATTATATGAGCCCAACCACCTCCAACAAAGAGGAAGCCACTAGAATATCTGAACGCAGTCAATTATGAATGTCCTCCTTTGGATATACATTTTACTTTGAATTCTAAAGTAGTAATCAGGATAATTGCACTCTTCAGTGTCTTCAGTATTAATTGACTGTGAAGTACAATCTCCTCCCCCTCCTCTGGTTCAAGAAAAAAGTGAGGTTTTGTTTGATTGTATAAGGTTAACATAATTTAATAATATAAAGCAAATTGAAGAAAAAAGTAACTTTTGGAAATGCTCCTATTGATCCTTGAAGAATCTCATGTATCTTAAATGTAATGCAAAGAATTTATGAGAATCTGTTTCAGTGCATTAGGTGCATCTCCAGTCAGATTCCCAGTTTACTCTTGCAGAACAACAGAAAACACATTAGCAGTATGAGCTGCTCACTGGGCTGGGCACAGAGCAGCAGAGAGGTAAAGTGTAAATTAGCTTTTTGTTACCAATGTGTGCTAGGCAGGTAGCCAAATATCTTTCTCAAGGTATTATCCTGAAATTATCTAATGCATATTGTGGAAACATAATTCTAATCTGACATTATTCTTTGCTCATTACAATATTACTATCCAATCTAACAACCTACCTGGTGTTTTCCACAATAATTAGCTTTCTCTATTATTACCTTCAAATTATTTGCTCCATTATTACCCTATTAAAGGAATTCATCTTTCAGTTATCAATACTGTACATTGTCAGTATCATAATCATACTCTGTTATCTCATTATTACCACATCATCACTATGCTGTAAGTTTATATACTATCAGCTATTTATCAGAATATCTCTTCTTTCATATAATCTGACTTTTCAAACTATTGTCTGTTCAGGCTGCTTTTCATATTTAGTCAGCAGTAAAGAAGAATGGGAAGCAAAAATGTTTTTTGAATGTCCTGGGAAAGGGTATTGATGTAAACTAAAGTGTACCAAATATTGCTGGGTTCACTGTGGTTCACTTTACTCACATGGTAAAAGGAAAAACGAATTAAATATTTGTACCCTTTTTTTTTTTTCAAAAGATTCAAATGTAGTTTTCCAGTTAGATGAATATTTCAAGCAGAAAAGCTTTGATAGAGTGCATTTGAGAGTCGGTGCATGTTGTGTTTCTCTACAATGGGTTTGGTGGGCTCCATGCTTGGAGTACTTTGGCTGCAGAGTGGCAGAGGGAGAATGGCCTCCGTCCAGCTGAGATAATGGAATTGGTGTGTTCTCCCTGAGCTGTGCTCCTGGCTGGAGTTAATTCTGTTAATAGCAGGAGCTTCCACAGTCAAACCCTTTCGCTGGCTTGGGCAGTGTTCAGAGAGCACAAGAGGTGGCTTCTGTAACATGGGTGATGGATGTATAATGGATTAACTGGAAAGTGGCACATGCAACTTACAATTGTTCTCAAAGCTGCTAATGTGTAATCATAAAAGGACTTGGCTCTCTATGCTTAAATATTCCATATTCATTCAATGCTGAAAGCATTACAGCATTCCTGTTTTCAGTGCATCTTTCTGAGCCAAGCACTGTTAACATCAAAGTTTTTTTTGGACAAGATGAGACTATTTGTATGATAAAAAAATCAGATTATGGCCTCTTGGGATTTATAGATCCATAACAACACTTGAGATCCACCCCAGATCTTTTATCTGCTACATAAAATCAGTTATCAGTCAATCACATCTTGAATGTTACATGACAGAATTACCTCTCCCCCTCTCACCCCCCCCCCTGCCCCCCCCCCCCCCCCACCAAAAAAGAAAGATTAAAATAAAATACAATTTTAATATACCTTACTGTATATGTGGCCAGCAATCATAGTCATAGATGAAACCTACAAAAAACCGTATCAATATATTTGAATCAACATTAATTCCAGACAGTTAACTTTAGCATTTGAAGCTTTAAATAGCAGTTAGCTATTTTAAAATTATTCTCATAATCAGAATTCTGTTATGTTAATATATAGATTTATAATGTCCGGTATAGTATGATTAGTACAGTCTGATGGGAATAATGCAAAAATAATCAAGATTAGCAGTTTCAGCCCTCCTTATCTGCAGGGATCGCTTATAAAGGCACAGTAAAAGGTTAAGCCTACACATTATGGTTTATATATGTTTCATAATTACTAAATAAACCTCATACAAATGCTTATATATTTTTACTTCTTCTTTTGTCTAAATATGGATGTATATTTCACTAAACTGTAAAGTGCATTGGTCATATTCAAGTCAGTCAAAGCCCATAAAGAGAGAGCAATGAAAAGATGAGTCAACATACGCATACATACATGTATGACCAAACAGCAGCCTCAACATCTCTGACACAGTGTGACTACCTCAGTGTTTGTGATCAGAATTATGGGCTTCTTCTATAAATGTTGTTTGTGCAGTCACAATGCAAATCACTCCCTTTATTCACTTGCTCATGGTATAAAAGTGCATGGACACACACAGGATGGTTGCCATAAATATGTATCAATAACAAATGCCAGCTGGGTAGATTAATGTGCAGTTTTGATTGCTGTCACACCCATTCACTGTCATTTGGAGTAGAAGCTATAAATGAGGCTCATTGTTTTGGGTTTAGGTCAGAATATGAATTCTGTATGATGTGTACACACTAGAGAAGAAATCTCCCATAATCTTCACCTCGAGTTAATTACTGGAGACAAACATTATGGAGACCAGAGACTCTTATCATTGGCTGCCTGAATACAGAGGAGATTTGCCCCACATCTGATATGATTTTGAACTAAATAATCATTGCAACAAAACAATCTGTTTGCCCTATTGTGAAATTTATCCCCTTTTTCATGAGTCGATCTGAAGGAGATAGATGTACATTCTCACTAATTACAGCAATTATTACTCTGTGATGATAATAAGCTCTCAAACAATTACCCCTTCTCTCTTTATACTCTTCTTCCCACATAGCCTCAGTAGAAGTATTTCATTGCACAAATATATGCTTGCCAGTTATACCAGCTCATAAGGAAAAACTACAAGCATATCATTCATTATTTTGCATGCCAGCGTGGAAACTAAACAAGACCATCACCCGGGAGCCAAGTTAGTTCCTGCTGAGCACAAGATGTTGAGATGGTGACACTCTCTATTCTGCAAAATTTACAAGACTGCTGACTAAACTTGTGCTTATGGCTTACATACACAGAAAAAAAAATATACTGCCTGGAGTGCAGAGAGGCATCCACCTTTAAGATATTGTATTCTTAGTCCTGATTTAACAGGGCATGTCTACTAAAAATGTACCACTATTTAAAGCAGTGACTGTTGAGGGAAGTTATAGGTTATGTGAACCAACACTCACAGCTGGGAGCTACTGTGTACAAACAAAAGAGCCTTGTCTTCTTGGCCTCAGAGCAGACACACTACTGCAGCTTCTCCATGTCTTCTTCAGTGTCCTGCTCAGGGGCATTTCAGCTATGGTGGATGACAGCAGTGAGGTCACTCGATCAGACTCTTGACCATATTCGCTGCTATAGAACCAGCTTCATTTTTAGCATAAGCTTATTTTCAACTCTGACCACTGCTGCACCGTAGATGAATGAGAGTTTGTTTCTGTACTTTAATGCAGTGTTATTAAACTTCAGCATGGAAATTGCTTAGAAAACAATGTTCAAGAAGTGATTCCTCTCTAGGAATACTTGGATTCTCATCAAAGTTCTCCTCTCAGTCTCTGTCTCCAGCCAGGATTTTGTATGCCACATGCCAGAGACTGTTGAGGGCCTGTGGGGGGGAGTGAAAAGTGAGTACAATGGACAAAGGCATGTGTGGCACCTTACATCCATTTCTTCTCTACCTCGCAGCTATTATTGTATGAAAGTGCTGTCGACAGCTTTTGCACTGCACCATGAATTCTCAAACAATAGGAAACTTGCCTTCCTTTTCTACGTGGGAATAGTGATGCCTGCAGACTTAAAGGAAAGATCTTGATCAGCAAGGATAAAGGAATGAAAGATTTCCCTAGATCTTGAAATTTGCTTTCATCACTTAAGAATTTTGGATTCTAAGAAAAATAGATTTTCAACTGGACAGCGGTGCTAAAATATGCCTCCGAATTCCAAAGTTGGGTCTGATGATTGTCACTGCAGAAGAGCATTACTTCATACTAGTTAAGCATTCAAACCAAATAAATACATGAATTAAAAATAAATTAAAACAGCAATCTGTTATCCGCCATGAGCACCATTTATTAAGCACCACTGTGTATTTTCATCAGATTACTTACATTTTTGTAATTAAAACTAATACCATAAAACAATAACATTTAAAAAGAAAAAAAAAATAACCGTGCCCTAAATGAGTTACCAATTTGACACTATTAGCCGGTCCAAACTAAAATAGTATTACAAATACAAGTAAAAACAAGAAGAAATTTATAAATATTATATTTAACTGTTAGTTACATAGTTCAGTTGTGCTGTCTTTGCGTGGGGAATCTAACAAATGCTGACCACAAGATGCAAAACCAGCATGATATTAACTAGTAGGATCTCTATGAACCATTTCCTAATGATATGCTGTAATATGTTTATTTTTGAGTAGTTAACTAAATTAAGAGTTTTCAATAATTGCTTTTGTAGTTTTATCAAATGACTTTGATAGGATATCAAAGTCTCAGTAAAGTTACTATATAGTTGTTGTTTTTGACACACTGACTCAGTTTCTGGTATGAAAATTGAGTATTAAATGGACCATGGCTAAACTAAGAAAGCTCTAGTATAGATTAGCTTTGACCCTACCTGATCTGTGAATATCATGTTTTATTA
Source organism: Archocentrus centrarchus (assembly GCF_007364275.1). Lineage (NCBI taxonomy): Eukaryota > Metazoa > Chordata > Actinopteri > Cichliformes > Cichlidae > Archocentrus > Archocentrus centrarchus. Next base: position 29,081,321 of record NC_044359.1, read on the forward strand.
TAATTTATTATTTTGATGCATCCTCTGCTCCTCTCTCTGTGTCCAAGCTATGCTCCTCCACATAGAGACACTCAGAGCAATGTCAGAGACTGTGCAGTTACACTGACATGAGAATTATACAAGCCAAGGACAGCTGTGTATCTTACATAAACCTTACAGAGTTAAAAGATGACATTTTATCAACACACAAGCAGAAATATCCATGTTTGCCTTTCACAGGAAATGAATAGCGGCACAGTTTTTCTATAGTGAATTTTATCAATGAACTGAAAAATGGTTAAATGGAAAAGTGTGAAGCTGATGACAACACATAATGGTTCTTAGTTTTAGAAATAATACTAATACTAAAACCTGTTCATAAGTCGATATGTTAGTAGTTTTTTTCCCTTCATTCTTTTTAGCATCTCACAGAGTTCACTTATTTATGTTTTATTTTTATTTGTCTTACAGATTTGTCTCCCATGATGACAAATATTATATCAGATAGGTAAACATTAATTTTAGTGTCTTTACATGGTCTAGATGGTTTCTGCATGCAAATCTTAGAGACTCAACATAGGCCAATGGTTTTACATCATAGTTAAATGGCTCATGTTTATAAAATCAGATATATCCCACTTTTAATATTTGCTGCTGATTACTGCTGAAGCTCCTGAAAGCAAAGGATGGTATTATGGAAAGCTTTAGTATCTGGGGTCCCCTTTTTACCCTTCAGCATAAAAAGCCTGATGGAGTATTGGCATCAACCTTGATGGGCGGGTGGCAAATTCTTTTGTGAACATGATAACTTGGGCACCATGTGACCCAGGATGTTTAAATTCACACCATAGATGCATCTACTAAAAATCTCAGACACGTTTGAATCTCAGTGACCTTGACTTCAAGGTAAATGTCAGAGGTCAAGTTTTCTGATTTCAACTAGGATTTTCCAATTGATAGCATAGGTGCATCTATGAAAACCGAGGTGGATGCAGATGTCTTTGCACTTGGCATTGGCATTTTTACCATCAGATTTTAAAATGGTACATTTGTTCTCTGTGGATTAACAAATGTTTAAGTTTTATTCATGAAATGTTTAGTAAGACTTGGTTACAGTTGGCCTGTAAAGAACAACCACTGGTAGACATTTATATAACTTCTTTCCTACTGCTATCTTCTTTCCCTGCAGCCAGATGACATTTGTCCTAGAGGACGACTTTGTCCATCGGTCCACAGCTTGATGTCATAACCAGTTCAGCTCTAGACCTTTCAGCCTGTGCCTCTGATGATATGGATTATATGGTTAATCTGGCTGAGGATGGCAGCCCTTCAAGTAAACAGCAGAAAGTAGTTCAGGAGGTCAAACATTTGAGTTAAATGTGAATAATGTGTTTGCTGTAACAGCTTTCTTTTAGGGATTTGCTTTCTGACTATTAGTTTATCATTTAAGTTAATTTACTGTCAATTCAAGATTATTCATTTTATAGTGAATATTGGTAGCCGGGATGGGCTTGGATGGATGGATGGATGGACGGAGGATGGATGGATGGATGGATGGACGGAGGATGGATGGATGGATGGATGGATGGATGGATGGATGGATGGATGGATCAGTATTTGCGAATTAAGTTCTTTAAGAATCAGGTAGGTTTTCATGCAGGACCTTTAGTGGAGTATTTTTTCATTGCTGTATTAGTACATCTAGGTGAAGGACCTAGACCCCATTCCAGAGAACAGGTTTTAATGAAAGCTGAGGGAAACTGGATCTGTTTGTTCCAGAAATAGAGTTAACTTAAATTCTGAGTCCATTACCAGGATAATGGACTCTGTGAACAAAACCTGCTTGTTTTTAGGTTTTCTTTAACAGTGTCTCTGAGTTGTTCCCTCCTGCTGTGCCTGAACCAGCTGACTGAAGTCAAAGCTAAAAGTGGAGCACATTACTTTGAACAAGTTTTCATCTTTCTTGTTATATTTAACATTAGCGCATTTAATCAGTAAATGTTGTAGATGGTGAAAAGTGGATTTATTAACAGCTCAAAATAATCTGTCTTTCTATTGCTGCAACTCTGTTTACAGTAAAACAGTTGCCAGGTTGTCAGTCATTTCCCCTGAAACATGTACTGCATGTTACTTTAACAATTACTGCTTAAAAAACAGATATGGTGTAATCTGAAACATAGTGCCATGATGAATCCTGGTATTGGAGCTCCATTGATCAGGGCTTTCTCTGCTCATGCACATGCTTAACTCGGCGTGAACATGCTCAGAGTTTATTGAACTACCTGATCAGCTGTTCTGGAACTGAAACTGAGTTACCCACCTGAACATCAGAGTTGATAATCTGAACTTGTTAAACCTGCATTCTCGACCAGGGTCCTGATTACTTTCTCCATATTTTCATATTGTACCAGACATTTGATAGCGGAAATTCATGAAAGTTGTTTTATATGGGAGAGGATAAACTTTTGAAATTGTAAAAATAATTTATAAGTACTTATAAATATAACACACCTTCAACTGTTTAACATCTCTTCTTTTACTGGCACTGCACTGTTAGAACTACTACTACAAAAACACTCACTTAACCAATGCTAATTTTAAAAAAATGACTTTCCCTGACACAGTTTCTTCTACCCACAACTTAATAATCACATGCACTTAACAAATATTGCCAACCACTTGCAATCCCAAAGAGGCGTGTTCAGTACTGCTTTAAAAATGTCTCTCTTTCAGCTTCTGAGTGCACGCGAGGCTGTGGCAGGTCAAGTGCTCAATGAGGAGGACAGCAGATATTCTAAAAACATCCTGATGACTGATGAGCAATGAGAAGACGGCCAACCTGGAGAGTCAGGCAGCCCGAGTGGAGTGCCGCCAGACTAAATGAAATATCACAGTCAGTGACATGGCCACCATAGGGGCAGCCTCCCAGAGGAGTTAAGGTCCTTTATGTGAAAAAGTTAGAAATAATAAAGTCCTAAATTACTGTTGTTGCTGCTGCTTGTAGTTCATACAATTCATTAGGGCTGCAAATAATCATTATTTTTCCTGTATCAGTTAAGTTATTATTTTTCTTGATTGTTAAATAAATAAGAAAATGGAGAAAAGTGTCCACCACAGATTCCTGAAGACCAAGGACTTTAAATGCACTGATCTGTCTGGCCAACACTCCACAACCAAAAATATTGAGTTTACTGTTCAGTTAAGACACCAACTTAACACATTTTCACTCTGGAGCTGAAACCAGTGGCATTGTTCACATTTTCTTCTCTCAAAATGAAAATGACTGAAATCTTTAAACATTCAAAATGGTTTTGAAAGGTCAGTATATGCAATCCCAACTTTCCTATATGTAGGCAAGACTACTACACAAGCATACACACATCCACATAGAAACACAGATGCCTTGAATTAGCTCATCAGTTTAGTTAATGAACACTTGCTTAATTTTAAGAACCACTTAGTTTTGTTCTGTGTTATTTTCGCATGGTTTTAGAAGTAAAAGCTCTTTATGGAGATTTTGAGCTTTGATTTTTTTTAACTGTTTAGTAACTCCTGGCACTACTGCATGTATGACATGAGCCCTAGCCCTTTACCTAGTGTAATATACAAAAAAGTTGAAATGTACAGAAATCAAAATGTTAAACTGAAAGATCACAGCACATTAAATCTAGGTGTTTTAGATGTCAGCCTATCCAAAATGGGTTTTGTTGGTCCTGTTGATAAGAGACAGATGCAAATCTTAATTAGGGATGTTTTTTACAGATACTATAAAATATGACGTGACATAAAATGTGAATTTAAGATTTCTAATCAAACATTGCAGTAATGATGAATGATGTTGAATATTTCAGGCTATCAAATATATTCAGTAAGCAAAATTAAATACTAGGTATCTGTCAGAAACCTGGTATTGGTGGATCAATATACAGTATCTCAAAACTGGATCCATCAAAGATAAAGGGTTCAATCTTGTCTGTTTATGGAAACATATCTAAAAAAACGTATCCATCAAAGATTTTTCAGGATTGTCTGCATCTGTGACAAATATGAAGGTATCACTAACTTGGATAGTAGCCCATTTTAGGGCTTTTATTCCAGTGTATTATAATGAGGTTACATAAAAAATTCTGATACACAAATATTACCATTTTATTGCTAGCAGGTTATCATATTATTACCAATTTTACTATACTATTACAATGTTGTTTTTTCCTTATAGGTATACATTTGACAATTACCAAACATTATTACCCCCAGTTTCTGGCCTGTTATTACCCAGTTACTTATAAATTTAAATGTGATATTGCTCAGCTATAACCACTGTTATAGAAGATAATTACTTGGATATTTCATGAATATTTTGGCATGTAACTGGCAATAACTTGTTATTTCTATATTACCTTGTTGTTTCAACCTTATTGTACCATTATTACCACTTTATTACTGAAAGGTAATAGAATGTGGTATCTCTGTTGGCATATATCCTGTAAATTACTTGCCATCTTGCAGCTGTGGTTAGTTATTGTCACTAGATTGTAGCTTGACTATCAGATATTCAATCAGTTGTTTCTGATGGGCATCTAATCTCATTAACAAAGGCTAGAAGATTGAAGCTGAGAGGGGAACAGCCTGTTTTTGGCTGTTTGTGCATGCACAGTGTGGATAAATCTTTGACAAGAGATTGATGGTATGCAGATTATTATACACATGCAGATGTCATTATTGTAGCAAAATTATTTGTGCATGTATCTTGAGTAAACCTGAGTGGAGGGCCACTCAGGCTTACTCAGATCTAAATAAGGTAATAAGGTAATGAGATACACACAGATTTTGGTACAGATGGAGTCACTATGGCCAGCTTGGGTGTGTTAGAGTGCATTGTGAAGCAGTGATGCCTGGCACCCACAGTCCCATATGTACTCTGTAAAATTTCTTTTTAATCTTGAAAATAAATTTTTGACAACAGCAGATCATATTATTGATATTTTTGAATATTTAATGTTTTTTAAGATGCATTTTGGCTGCATCCTCTTGCTGTGAATTGAAGCTGTTAATTTGTGTCAGTGTCACTGGATACAAGTAATTGCCAGGTCAGCATGTGTTGTACTTACGTTGCGTTTGGATTTCACTCATTTTGTAAGGGATCAAATAGTAGCTTAGCTAAGTAGCTTTTGTTTACTTATGTAAACAAAAAGCACTTTTTCTTCAGGCCTTTTTTTAGGCACAAAGCACGCTGCTGAGAGTCTGTAGTGATACTAGCATTATGATGAGGAGCATGAACCATAGAGGTTCTGTTATTGACAGCTGCTCATCTACTACCAGTGCTGAGTACTCCTATCCTTGGATAAGTGAGTGGACTCACACTGGTGAAGAATTATTATGATATTGGAGCTGATGCTGAGGCCATTTTGCTACAGTTTAATAGGGAGATGTAGAATGAACTTAAAATTGTTAGAAAGCTTTTATCTCGTCATCTGACATTTTGTTGCAGCTGATTTTTTGTGTGTGTGTGTGTGTGTGCGTGTGCGTAAGTGTTGCAAGTACTTGAAACTGTCGTTGTGCCCAGTTTTTATAAAACTGCTGCTGCAAAATGTGGGAATCCTCCATATTTGCATATTAGTGCAACTTTCAGGGGGAAGGTTAGGTATGTAATGTGAATTTGAGTCCTGCTGGCACCACTGGTGTGGACCAGCATTTAATAATTCCTTTAGCAGAGAAAGTCTTCACAGAAATGATGGAGAAGACACATTAACTCTTATTATGGGTTTTATTAAACAGACAAATTCAATATGTGCAGGTTCCAGCAGGGTTTTTTTTGGATTAGCACATCACTTTGTGTAATTTATGTCATAACAGCAAAACAACCTGCAAGTGTCAGTGTTCTGTTGAACTGTTTGCACTGTGTTTTAGTAAGTTTTACGATAAGTTAATTAGGCCTGAGCCAACCGAAGGGTCAGCGAGGAGCCTATTGTAATCGCAAGGTGTGTAGGCGCAAAAATGGGCGCGGTCAAATGGGACGCGGTCGCAAGTGACCCCAGACCTCATGGGGACGTGCGTCAGGTCGTTTCCGAAAACGTATATATGCAGGTGACTGGAAAAGCGCCTAATTGGAATCATAAGTGTTATTCATGTTTTTTTTTTCTTTTTCTTTCTTCTTCTTCTTATTTTTCTTTCTGACAGTTTGATCGTAAATTTCACCCCCAGAACATACACGAAACTCACCATTTTCGCCACAGAGGTGAGGTCTGGTGAAAAATTTTGTTTTTTAATTCTAAGTGGGGGCTTCCCAGCATCCCCTGAAAATTTATTTTTTGGCCTGCTATGGGAGAGGCCAACATCAACTTTGTCCTAAAACCATGAAATTCGCATCACACAGAGATCATGTCAAGACAAACAAAAAATCCTCTTAGACCACTCCCACACAACAAACAGGAACTCAGTCATTTTGGCCTGAACTTTGCCCTTTGCCAAGTCAGCAATTTTGCGCACCTCGTATTTAAAACATCACCTCCTAGGGCGCCTACAGACACCAAAATCGCTCAGGAAAATCTACACAAGTAAGGCATGAAAAGTTATTCGGGGTTTTATGGAATATTAAACGGTCTTTTCACAAGTGGGCGCTGAACTTGGCCTTCATTTTGACCTTTTTTACCCTTACGTTTTCTGTCATCAATTATGCATGCTTTGCCCGACTTGTCCCAAACTTTAATAACTTATGTACAGACACACCATGAATCCATAAATGGAGAAACAATGGCAATTCCTACAATAGCGCCCCCTATGTTATTAAATTAAAATTTACATGGAGGTCAAAGCATTTAGTTACTACTAGAATTATAAAATTTGGTTTACACATTCTGTACATCACCCTGATCAAAAAAGTCAAACAGACCCATTTTGCACACTGCCTCCGTGACCACACCCCTAATTCCCCATTGGTTTTCAATGGAAAACCTAACATTTTTGCATGACACACTATTCAGGTCGTTTGAGCTGTACATTGACCACAAACATTCCCACTAAGGCCCTTGGTGATGTTACATTGCAGAGGGGCGTGGCACAGCCACCATGGTGAGTTTCGATCCTTCACCGTGACATTTCCATTGCCTCTCATTGTCATGTACTTTGTCCGATTGCCCTCAAACTTCACAAGTGTGATAATGACCGAAACCTAAGACATCCACATGACATTATTGAATGCCACTCTAGCGCCCCTAGTGGAAGAAGGAAGTTGCTCTAATTCAAACACACTTCGTCCAATCTGCACCAAACTTCACAAGGGTGATAAGGACCCACCCCTGCACACATCCATATGACATTCAATGACAGTCACACTGCCACCTACTGGAAAGAGGAAGTTGATCTAATTCAAACACTAATTGTCCAAACTGCACCAAACTTCACAAGTGTGATAAGAACCCACTGCTGAACACATCCACGTGACATTATTGAATGACAGTCCCAGTGCCACCTAGTGGAAACAGGATCCCAATGACACATCCAATCTGCATCAAACTTCACAATTGTGATAATGGCTCACCCCTCAATACATCCATGACATTCAATGTCAGTTGCAGTGCAACCTACCTGACAGATGTACAATAACAGCTCTTCTCCTTACATTCGGCAGGAGAAGCGGCTCGCAGGCGGCTTGCTGGGGGTTTGTGGGGTTCACAGGCGGCGAGGGCCTTTAACGCTGCTTGTAGCTTTAATTCAACTTTTTATGTGGTTCCAGATGATTCATTTGTTCTTATGTTTGTTGTTTTGAATTGTACCTATCTGATAGACTGAGTTTGTTAGTGTAAATGGGGAGTCTTTTTCACACACTAAAGTTAGTCATGGAGTTCCTTGGGGTTGTGTGATGGGACCAATTCTATTTTCATTATACATGCTGCATAGGTAATATTATTAGCAAACACTGCATACATGTTCATTCCTCTGCAGATGATACTATATTTATCCATGAAGCCAAATGACACAAAGCAATGAAACTACAAGAATGTTTTCAAGATATTAAGGTCTGGATGATCTCTAAAATCACTTCTAAATTCAGAAAAACTAAAGTTATTGTGCACAGCCCTAAAAATCTTAGAAACTAACTAGATACTTGCTCTGCATGGCATTACCTTGATCTACAGTAATACTGTGAGGAACCTGGGAGTCATTTTTGATCATAAAATGCACTTTGAGGTGCACATTAAACTATATATACAATGGGGAAAATAAGTATTTGATACACTGCCGATTCTGCAACTTTTCCCATCTACAAAAATAGACAGGTCTGTAAATTTTATTGTACATACACTTTAACTGTGAGAGATAGAATGTAAAAAAAAAAAAAAAGAAATTCAGAAAATCACATTGTATGATTTTTAAATTATTAATTTGCATTTTATTGCATGAAATAAGTATTTGATCATCTACCAACCAGCAAGAATTCTGGCTCTCACAGACCTGTTAGTTTTTCTTTAAGAAGCCCCCCTATTCTCCAACTAATTACCTGTATTGATTGCACCTGTTTGAACTTGTTACCTGTATAAAAGACACCTGTCCACACACTCAATCAATCTCATTCCAACCTCTCCACCATGTCTAAGACCAAAGAGCTTCTAATGACACCAGGCACAAAATTGTAGACCTGCACAAGGCTGGGATGGGCTACAGGACAATAGACAAGCAGCTTGGTGAGAAGGCAACAACTGTTGGCGCAAATTTTAGAAAATGGAAAAAACACAATATGACTGTCAATCTTCCACGGTCTGGGGCTCCATGTAAGCTCTCACCTTGGGCGGTAAGGATGATTCTGATAAAGGTCAGGAATCAGCCCAGAACTACAAGGGAGGGTGGGGGGTAGGATGTTTCCACCCCCAACCATGAAGCATGGGGTGGAAACATCATACTTTGGGGGTGCTTTTCTGCAAAGGGAACAAAGGGAGCTGCACTGTATTGAAGGGAGGATCGATGGGGTCGTGTATTATGAGATTCTGGCCAACAACCTCCTTCTTTCAGTAAGAGCATTGAAGATTGGTCATGGCTGGGACTTCCAGCATGACAGGAGTGGCTCCGTAAGAAGCATTTCAAGGTCCTGGAGTGGCCTAGCCAGTCTCCAGACCTGAAGCCAATAGAAAATCTTTGGAGGGAGCTGAAACACAATGTTGCCCAGCAACAGCCCTGGAACCTGAAAGATCTGGAGACGATGTGTATGGAGGAGTGGGCCAAAATCCCTGCTGCAGTGTGTATAAACTTGGTCAAGAACTACAGGAAATCTCTGACCTCTGTAATTGCAAACAAAGGTTTCTGTAGCAAATATTAAGTTCTGTTTTTCTATTGTATCAAATACTTATTGCATGCAATAACATGGAAATTAATAATTTAAAAAATCATACAATGTGATTTTCTGGATTTATTTATTTTTTTTTAATTCTGTCTCTCACAGTTGAAGTGTACCTACAATGAAAATTACAGACCTCTCCATTCTTTGAAAGTGGGAAAACTTCAGCAGTATATCAAATACTTTTTTTTTCTCCACTGTATGTATAAAATAGAACCATCCTGTCTCAGACTGATGCTGAAAAACTAGTTTGTGCATTCATTACTTCTAGGCTAGACTATTATAATTCATTTTTATCAGATTGTTCAAAAAGTTCCCTGAAAAACCTCCAGTTAATCCAAAATGCAGCAAGCGTGCTAACAGTGACAAGAATATTTTCTCCCATATCGATTCTTCATTAGCATTCTTTAGTCTCGAATAGTCAGACCACATCATGTCTAAAGGACCTGATAGTGCCATATTATCCCAACAGAACACTTTGCTCTGAGACTGCAGGTTTACTTGTGATTACTAGAGTTTCTAAAAGTAGAATGGGTGGCTGAGCCTTTGGCTTTCAGGCCCCTTTTCTGTGGAACCAGCTCCCAGTTTGGATTCGGGAGACAGATGCCCTCTCTACTTTTAAGGTCATCAACTTGATCATACCTTAGTCATGCTGCTATAGGCTCAGCCTGCTCTGGGACTTTATGTGATGCACTCACTTCTTTTCACTCCCCAAGTGTTTATCTGTGCTATGCCCCATCTCCCTATACTTTTTTTTTTTTCTCTTTCTTCTTTTATCTTTCCCCTCAGCCGGTCATGGCAGATGGCTGCCCCACCCTGAGTGTTGTTCTGCCAGAGGTTTCTTCCTGTTAAAAGAGAGTTTTTCTTTCCCAACATCACAAAGTGCTTGCTCAATCATTTGGTTGTTGGATTTTCACCCAAATATTGTAGCATCTTTATCTTATACAGTGCCTTGAAGCAGTTATTGGTGTTTAGTAGGTTTAATGCTACCTTATGCTATCTCTGTTGTTGTAGGTAAATATTTCAAATATATCACTCACTATAATTGACAGAAGGCGAGATTTTAATTAAAAGCAATATGAGTTATAGATTTGGTAATGAAAACATACACCCCAAATTTCTATAAATAAAGTGATACTGAGTGGTTCTAAACCAGCTTAACAGGTTTATTAAAAATATATTATAGTAATTTCTTGTGCAATAATTAAGACAGTTTTAGGTAGGAATAATTCTTTTTCATAATCTCATTCTATTCTAATAATATCAGGGAAAAATAGTAAAATACTATGTCCAGCTGTACTAGATATTCAACCCCAGATGGACTGACACTGTGTCAGTCATGCTTAGTTCCTGGTTTACGGTGGAGCCCAGCTGGAGGGTATTAACAGATTTGCCACTTGCCTTTCTTTCAGCTTTCAAGATTTAAACCTTATGTTTTAAGTATTCCCGAGATTCCAGTGTTGCTGTGAATACACTGCAGGCATTTATTTATTTATTCAAAATTAGATAATTACTTGCTGCCAGTATGTTTATATAAAAGCGAGCATAATAGCAAGTTGGACACATATTTTCTATGGTCTTTAGATGCCAAAATGTAACTGCTGTCTAAGGCCTGAGATTCACCTCCAGTCTAATCACACCATTAGTGTTTCCCTCCGTGCAAATGTGCCTGTTGATGGGCTGTCTAATGTGAGAACTGTGGCCAGGCCTGGAGAAGTCATCCACTCGCCTCATTTGTTCGCTTCATTGCACTCTGGGAAACTTTTTCATGAGGCTCTGAAGTGACGAAAACACGCAGTAGAGCAGGGGGAGCAGATCGTTACAATGTAAGATGGGGGAGAAAGGGGAAAGGGGAAGAGGAGGGAGGAGAAACGGACTGGGCGAGAAAAAAGGGGAAACAGCCGAGGGGGAGGGGGGGAGGATAGGGAGAGAGAGAGAGAGAGAAGCGAGAGAGAGAGAGAGAGAGAGGAGAGAGAGGAGATGAGAGAGAGAGAGAGCGGGAGAGAGGAGAGAGAGAGGAGAGAGAGGAGAGAGGAGAGAGAGAGAGAGAGAGAGAGAGGAGAGAAGAGAGAGAGGAGAGAGAGAGAGAGAGATGGAGAGAGAGAGAGAGAGGGAGAGAGAGAGGAGTTGGGAGAGGAGAGAGGAGAGTAGAGAGAGGAGAGAAGGAGAGAGAAGAGGAGAGGAGAGAGAGAGAGAGAGAGAGAGAGAGGGAGAGAGAGAGAGGAGAGAGAGGGAGAGAGAGAGGAGAGGGGAGAGAGAGAGGGGAGAGGAGGAGAGATGAGAGAGGAGGAGAGAGAGGAGGAGGGAGAGAGAGAGAGCAGAGAGAGAGCGAGGAGAGAGAGAGAGAGAAGAGAAGGGAGAGAGAGAAGGAGAGAGAGGGAGAGGAGAGAGAGAGGATGGAGAGAGAGGGAGAGGAGAGGAGGAAAGAGAGAGAGGAGGAAGAGGAAGAGAGAGGAGTAGAGAGAGAGAGAGGAGAGAGAGGAGAGAGAGAGAGAGAGAGAGAGAGTGAGAGAGGAGAGAGAGAGAGAGAGGTAAGAGAGAGAGAGAGAGAGAGAGAGAGAGATAGGAGAGGAGAGAGAGAGAGAAGAGATAGAGGAGGATGATGAGAGAGATAGATAAGGAGAGAGGAGTAGATATATAGATATAGTATTGAGATCATAGTGAGAGATATAGATATAGATAAGTATAGAGCAGAGATAGAGAGAAGGTAGATATAGATATAATAGAGAGAATATATAGATATATATTATAGAAGAATAATATAAGATATATATATATATATATATAATATATATGATATATATATATATATATATAGATATATATAAGAATATATATATATATAATATATATAATATATAATATATATATATACTATATATATATGCGCTAATAATAATGACAATTAAAGCAAGACCCTATGCACAAGCTGTCATGTGCTGGGCCTGTGGCTCAGTGCGCCTATGTTTTTGAGTTGTGGTGTTAGTTTTGTATTAGGATTTTAGTTATGTTTTTTATTGTTTAGTTATTTGTGGTTAGTTCCTGTTTCCATCATGTTGTCTTCCCATGATTTGTGTTCAGGTGTTTGTGTTATTCCCTCCGGTGTCTAGTCTGTTTTACCTCACATGTCCTCCTGTTCTGTCATGGTTCCTATGTATGTTTTGTTCTCATGTCTTAGTCCCTAGTCTCATGTCTTGTGTTTAGTTGACATCCCAGTGTTTCCTGTGTGTTGTATCTAGTTTTCTGTTTTGGTCTGGTTTAGATTCCCTCTGTTAAGTTTACATGTATGTCATGATTAGTCACTTCCTGTTTTATTTTGACGATCTTGTGTTCCTTGTGCTTTGTATTTATTTTTGCTTCCCCTTGTCTCATCAGTGTTATTGTGTCCAGCTGTGTTCCTCACGTTTCCACTCCCCTCATTATCCCTTTGTTTATTTATTGTCTGCAGTTCTCCCTGGTCCTTGTTGCGTCATTGTTGGTTTTTCCCTGCGGTGTGCTTTATGCCACATTCATGTTTATGGTACGTTCATGATTTTGCTGCAAAGTATTTTGGATTAAAGCTTTAAGTTATGGTTAACCTCCTCATCTGAGTCCTGCATTGGGGTCCTCTGCCTCGCTTGCCACAGCCCAAACCTGACACAAGCACTTGGCAACAATGCAAGAAAGAACCTTTTAACAGGAAGAGAACTCAAGCAGTACCAGGCTCATGGAAGGACAGCCATTTTCCATGACAGGCTGGAGGGTGAGGGGAAAGAGAAGTTAAAAAAAAAAAAAAAAAAAAAAAAAAAACAAGAGCATAGAAGGACAAGGAGAAAATGCAAACTGCAAGAGATCTAAGACAAAAGTTAATGAAATGCAGTAGTGATATATAAACACTTGGGGAGTGAAAAAAGGCAAGTGGAAAAAAAAATAGTTCTTTTGGGTTTATTGTCATTGTACAGCCTAGGCTTTCATGTGGGATGAAGCTCAACTTGATAAATATTAAGTAAAAAAAAAAAAAAAGATATCCTGTTCATTTGTCACAAAAACTTAAAGTGGATACAGTGTACAAATTTGATATTATAATCCCGAGTTCTGATAGTTCAAAGTAATATGTTAGTCTTCCTTGGTATAGGCTGTCAAAACAAAATTGGATAGAGCTATATGAAGAGGAGAAACTCAAACATGTTTGAAGAAAAAAAAAACTTGAGTAAATAGATACATTAGACATAGCATATAGAGTCAAGGTTCCTGTATGCAGCCATTTGGGGAATAAGCTCAGGGATACATGCCTTATTGGTAAACATTAGGGTTTGACATTTAGCAACTTTATACCTTTGTGATTTCAACTTTTCATCACATTAATGTCATCCTTAGGAGACTGGGGTGATTCACTGAAGCCGTTGCTTGACGACCATATTCACAGCTCTTATCACCAAGGGAGCTACCCTTTACTGGGGGGGTTGCATTGATATGCTCCATCATAGACTGCGGCCTTGGTTGAAGCCAAGTCAACAGTGTCTGGGTGCGGTGACAGGTAAGAAACTAATAAATAAAGATATAATAAATGACTAGCAGTGTATTCAACAGCATGGCTCAGGCACGTAGACTTCCCTAATGTTATTCACAGGAATCTACAGTATATGCCAGTTCAGTCTGCAGAAATCAGAATAACTCCCGTGCATTTTGCACTTGCACATTAATGAAGGGGGCTTTCCACAAGCTCCCCATATTTAAGGGGCTATTATACTGCTTGGGTAAAGCATAAGTGTTAAAGCAATCCATTGATCACTGAGTGATATTACGAAAGGATTATTAGACCTATTACAGATTATTATTATTGTCCTGGTCATAGACTGCAAATGTAGAAATGAAAGGGACATGAAGCTACTTTTGGCTGCTCCTTTATTCACAAGGAGACGCTACAGTGGGTAGCTCTGCATGTTTGATTTGGCAGATTTTTACACTGGATGCCCTTCCTGACACAACCCCAAAGGGATTTGTGTCTCTTCCCAGGACTGAAGTGGGGATCTCTCAGTTGTTAGGTGACTGTGCAAACCACTACACTGTGGTGGTACTAGAAATGAAAGGGACACATAAATTAGTCTTTGATCTTTTTACTGTTGAAATAATTCAGAATAGCTGTACATGTTTAAATAATATCTACTCAATATGTAAGTTATTACTAAGCAATAAAAAAAAGAGTTAAACTTATTAGGGAAATCCAACAGACCTCACACCAAAAAGGTTTATAAAAAACAGAAAAGAAAAACAAGTGTTTTGCAAGCAAAATCAAGCCATGGGGGACAGCTGTCGCTATTAAATGTGGAGCTTCAGAGCATGCTCTAAGTGATATTTTCAGGCTGACTTTTTGACTTCTGCAGTCAACCATATTTATACTTTCTTGTTTTTCTTTTTCAATTAACTCTTCACAAGGTCATTGTGGTCAACAACATTCTGTGTGTGTGTGTGTGTGTGTGTGTGTGTGTGTGTGTGTGTGTGTGTGTGTGTGTGTGTGTGTGTGTGTGTGGAACAAAGCATGGCTCAGCTTGCTGTTAAAATACCTGGAATTTATTCCAGTATTTCAGTGCAATTGTAGCCATAGTAATACAGTTTGTAATGGCCCAGCATTGTGAACTGGTTGTCAGCTTAATTATCTTAAGACCATATCTGTGTTGTTAAGCCTGCACCTTTACACATTCATTTAATCTGTTTTCTGCATTTTTGCAATGACCTGGAATGTGGTATTATTATTATTATTATTATTATAATAATTAGGGCGAGGAGAATGTCCTGGGTCTACCCCGGGGCCTCTTCCTGGTAGGACATGTCCGGGAACACCTCACCCAAGAGGTGTCCAGGAGGCATCTTTGTCAGATGCCCGAGTCACCTCAGCTGGCTCCTTTTGATGTGGAGGAGAAGTTTCTCTACTCTGAGCCCCTCCCGAATGGCCTCACCCTATTTCTAAGGGAGAGGCCAGCCACCCTTCAGAGGAAGCTCATTTCTGTTGCTTGTATTTGTGATCTTATTCTTTCAGTCACTACCCAATGCTCGTGACCATAGGTGAGGGTAGGGAGGTAGATCGACCAGTAAATCAATAGCTTCGCTTTTATGCTCAGCTCCCTCTTCACCATGACAGACAAGTGCAGTGTCTGCATCACTGCAAATGCAGCTCCAGTCTGTCGGACTCACATTCCCTTCTCCTGTCACTCTTGAACAAGACCCCAAGATACTGAAACTCCTCCAAATGGGGCAGCAACTTGTCCCTGGGCAGGAGTAGGCACTCCACCCTTTTCCGGCTGGGGACCATGGCCTCAAACTTAGAGGTGCTGATTCTCATGCCAGCCACTTCACACATGGCTACAAACCATTCCGCTGTGAGCTGGAGGCCACCACCTGATGAAGCCAACAGGATTGCATCATCCACAAAGAGCAGAGATGAGATTCTGAGGCCACCAAGGTGGACGCCTTCTGCCACATGGCTACGCCTACAAATTCTGTTCATAAAAAAAAATTATGAACAGAATGGGTGACAAAGGGCAGAGTCTGACTTACAGCCGGCTATATGGACCAAGCTCTCGCTGCGGTTGTACAGGGATCAAATGGCCTGTAACAACACGCCAGACACCCCATACTCCTGCAGGACCTCCCACAGGATACCCTGAGGGATGTGGTTGAATTCCTTCTCCAAGTCCTCCTTCTCCACAAAGCACATGTAGACTGGATGGGCAAACTCCCACGCACACTTGAATATCCTCAAGAGGATAAAGAGCTGGACCAGCGTTCCGCGACCAGGGCAAAAACCGCATTGTTCTTCTTGAATCCGAGGTTCGACTAACGGAAGATCCCTAACTATAAAATTATTTTAAAGGCTCCCTACAAAAGGTAGTTTAAAACACATCATTAGCATTAATATGGAACTCCCATTGCCTCCGCGATGTCCTGCTTCTGCTGCCTGGTGTCAAAACTGATTTGCATGACAATTCTCTCTCTCTGTGTGGAGTTTGCATGTTCTCCCCATGGCTGTGTGGGTTTTCTCCGGGTACTCCGGTTTCCTCCCACAGTCCAAAGACATGCACTTACTGGGGTTAGGTTAATTGGCTACTCTAAATTGCCCATAGGTGTGACTGTGTGTGTGAGTGTTGTCTGTCTTTCTGTGTTGGCCCTGCGACAGGCTGGCAACCTGTACAGGGTGTACCCTGCCTCTTGCCCTATGTCAGCTGGAATAGGCTCCACCTCCTGCGACCTCGAACAGGATAAGCGGAAGTGAATGGATGGATGGATGGATGGAGTTTTGTCCCAACCGTCCTTCCACCTTCAGACACAGTATGCCTTCTCATAAAGCAAATGTGTTCTACCAGCAATTCCCACTGGCTCCACGATGTCCTACTTCTGCTGCATGGTGTCAAACCTGATTACATGTACGTAACTGCATGCAGGGCTTCTACCTTGTTGAGTATTTTTTCAGGATATATTGTTTGCAGGTAGAAACATTCAGTTGTAAAATAAAGACAATATGACTAAGACATGTTTTTTTGTCACGATAAAAACAAAAACAATTTACTTCCTCCACACTGGATTACTGTAATTATAGATGATTTGTCTAGAAAATCAGCTCGTTACATATGTATTTTAAGACACAGTCTTTGCTTGGTTTATTTTGCAGATTCAGTTTAAGGGGTTGTGCTGTATGATAATACTCTATAAGCAGATGTCACTTTGATGACACAATCACAAGAAAGGATATAGCAAATGCATAAAGTTCATATCAGTTGTTAATAGTCTCATGACTGCATATTTTAAAAAAATGTTTTCAGTCTATTAAGGTCGTACAGTATCAACACTATTAAGTAAATGTGACCAATGTACTGTGATTAAAAATACTCTTTAAAGGTTTTTAGAGCCTTTACAAAGAGGAAAAAAAGTGGATTTAATTACCAAGGACAAAACACTAAAACGGTGTAGTTGGAATTTGCGGGGGGAGGTGGGGGGTGTGTACAGTCTAGGGAACGATAGAGCTTTTTTTTCCTTGTCTGTAATCGCTAAAGTCATCCTACAGCTAATGAAAATACAAACAAGCTATTTCAAAGGAGTATTTTAATGCTAGCAGTTGCAAACTATCTTCTGTCCAGTAGTCTATTGTCCTCTCTAAGACCCTGGATATGGGGAGGGATGTTTGTAAGAAGGGTTGAAATTTGTGGTCTGCAGGGGCTAGAAGAGTCGTTGGCATGGAAGGGTTGACCGGGTTGAATTTCGGGTTGAAATTCTCTCCTACAGTACCTGTCAGCACATACAGCTGTTTTGCACCTATAAATAAAAACTGTGAGAATTCATCCGATGTTCAACATTTGTTCCACATGACCCTGAACAGGGTCAGCGGAAGAGAATGGATGGATCGACTTCTCTCCTGCACCCCACCTGTCATGGCCCTGTGCCCCCATTTTGTGTGTCCTCATCTAAACTGAGGGCTATCTATGGCTTACAGAGAATTTATAAAAAAAAGGAAACAGACAAAACACAAAGTGATACCAAACACAGAAATATTTATTACACAATACATGGACAACATTTGCAGAATACTGCAATGTACAGCAATCTAGCCAGAAAATATTCATAGCCCAACAGAATCAGACAACCAGACCACCGAGGTGTATTGGATCAGACTAATGGCTATTAGCTGTGCCTGCTTGTTAATTATGGTAATAGCGAAAGGTTCTGACAGCGAACCGGTGAAATTCCCCGTGCAGCACCAGGCAATCAACAGCTGGCTTGAACTCTGATGTATGTCGGATCAGAGTCTGAGTTTGTAAAGACAGAGATACACTGAGCAGCTGGAGCCACTTTAACTTAAATATGCTCAAGTTTCTTCATTGTTTGTAAAGCAGTCGCAAGTAAGAATTTCATTGCTCAGCATAACCACAGTGTTTTGCGGTGTACATGACAATAAACTTCTTGAATCTTGAATCTTGAATCTTGAATTTAAAATAAAACCTGAATAAGGTTATCACAAAACAATGGGAATTATTTCAGTAAGCTTCACAAATAAGTGTAGCTTGTCCAAGCATAGTGTAACTCCTCAGGTTCTTAAGGAGGTCTTTCCTGCCTTGAGTCCCTCTATTCTCACCATTATTAATAGTAGTTTTACATACAGGTGCTTGTCATAAAATTAGAATATCAAGAAAATGTTGATTTATTTCAGTAATTCTATTCAAAAAGTGAAACTTGTACATTATATTCATTCATTACACACAGACTGCTATATTTCAATTGTTTATTTCTTTTTATTTTGATGATTATAACTGACAACTAATGAAAACCCCAAATTCAGAAATCTCAGAAAATTTGAATATTGTGAAAAGGTTCAATATTGAAGACACCTGGTGCCACACTCTAATCAGCTAAATTACTTAAAACACCTGCAAAGGCCTTTAAATGGTCTCTCAGTCTGGTTCTGTGGGCTACACAATCATGGGGAAGACTGCTAACTTGACAGTTGTCCAAAAGACGACCTTTGACACCTTGCACAAGGAGGGCAAGACACAAAAGGTCATTGCTAAAGAGGTTGGCTGTTCACAGAGCTCTGTGTCCAAGCACATTAATAGAGAGGCGACGGGAAGGAAAAGATGTGGTAGAAAAAAGTGTACAAGCAGTAGGGATAACTGCACCCTGGAGAGGATTGTGAACCCAAACCCATTCAAAAATGTTGGGGAGGTTCACAAAGAGTGGACTGCAGCTGGAGTCTGTGCTTCAAGAACCACCACGCACAGACGCATGCAGACATGGGTTTCAGCTGTCGCAGTCCTTGTGTCAAGCCACTCTTGAACAAGAGGCAGCGTCAGAAGCATCTCACCTGGGCTAAAGACAAAAAGGACTGGACTGCTGCTGAGTGCTCCAAAGTTATGTTCTGTGATCAAAGTCAATTTTGCATTTTCTTTGGAAATCAAGGTCCCAGAGTCTGGAGGAAGAGAGGAGAGGCACAGAAGCCACGTTGCTTGAGGTCCAGTGTAAAGTTTCCACAGTCAGTGATGGTTTGGGGTGCCATGTCATCTGCTGGTGTTGGTCCACTGTGTTTTCTGAGGTGCAAGGTCAACGCAGCCGTCTACCAGGAAGTTTTAAAGCACTTCCTGCTTCCTGCTGCTGACCAACTTTATGGAGATGCAGATTTCATTTTCCAACAGGACTTGGCACCTGCACACAGTGCCAAAGCTACCAGTACCTGCTTTAAGGACCATAGTATCCCTGTTTTTAACTGGCCAGCAAACTCGCCTGACCTTTAACCCCATAGAAAATCTATGGGCTATTGTGAAGAGGAAGATGCGATACGCCAGACTCAACAATTCAGAAGAGCTGAAGGCCACTATCAGAGCAACCTGGGCTCTCATAACACCTGAGCAGTGCCACAGACTGATCGACTCCATGCCACGCCGCATTGCTGTAGTAATCCAGGCAAAAGGAGCCCCAACTAAGTATTGAGTGCTGTACATGCTCATACTTTTCATGTTCATACTTTTCATGTTCATACTTTTCAGTTGGCCAACATTTCTAAAAATGCTTTTTTTTTGTATTGTCTTAAGTAATATTCAAATTTTCTGAGATACTGAATTTGGGGTTTTCATTAGTTGTCAGTTATAATCATCAAAATGAAAAGAAACAAACATTTGAAATATATCAGTCTGTGTGTAATGAATGAATATAATATACAAGTTTCACTTTCTGAATGGAATTACTGAAATAAATCAACTTTTTCATGATATTCTAATTTTATGACCAGCACCTGTATATTGTGGTGCTGTTGTGCAACCCCTGCTAAAAAAAATAAAATCTGGCCCTGACCCTTCTGTTTTGTCAGTCTTTCAGCCTGTCTCCAAGCTACCTCCTGAACAAAATGTTTACACCCAACTAAAGTCCTTCCTTGATGAATATAACAGCTTCCTTGGACGCTGTGGATCATGAGATCCTTATCTTCAGGGAGAACCACTGAATGGGCATCAGTGGCTCAGCTCCTGAATGGTCTACATCCTACCTCTCTGATAGAAGTTTGTGTCAACAATGATGATTTTACCTTCACCTCCGATGCCCTCCCCAGGGGGTACCACCAGGCTCTATTCACAGACCTCTCCTTTTCTCTTTGTACCTGCTGCCACTTGGTGCTGTTTTCCAGGAACATTGTATTTTTTTTTATTATTATTATTATTATGAAGACAACAAGTTTATTTTCCACTGAAGCACACGTGTGCTTTTTGTCCAGCTTCTCCTTGACTGGCTGAATGACATCAGGGGATGGATGGCACTCAATTTTCTGAATTTTAATGAGAATAAGACAGAAGTCATGTTGTTTAGACCCAGTGGCATTAGCAGTACCTTCTGGATCAACCTTTCTTCCCTGGCTCTATGTGAGAAATACATTCTCACCAATTTAGGTGTGAAAATGGACCCTACTCTAAAACTCAATACCCATGTAAGTTAGTGGTAAAATCTTGCTTTGTCCAGTTGAAGCAGCTGTCAAAAATTAAGCCTCTTCTGTCTAAATGCAACCTTGAAATAATAATGCATGCTTTCATAACCTTTCTTCTTGATTACTGCAATGTTCTTATGATTGAAATTAGCCTCCAATGCTAACCTACAGCTGGTGCAAAATGCTGTTGCTCGATTTTTGACTGGTACAAGTAAGCAAGAGCACATAACTTTGTTTCCCTTCACTGGTTTCCAGTTTGTTTACAAATGCATTTTAATTTTAATTTTCTTTTGTTTGCTTGGTTTTTTTTGCATGTTAGGTAGATTCCTTCACTCACTGTTTTTAAATCTTGTTTAAAAACATTTTTACTCCATGGCTTTTGACCAAGTGTGACAAGTTATCTGTGATTTTAAATTTATTTTTTACGTACTCCTTTATTGTTAACTTCTACAGCTCTGTTTATGTTTGGTTTCATTATATACACTCAGTCAGCTCTGTTATTGTTGTGTTTTTAAGTGCTTTATAAATAAAGTAGTATGGAATGATTAATGCTTTAAAAAAGCATATCAGCAGTAAATATAATGTAAAGTCAGGTTCACCTGTCAGTATGGGGAAGACAGATGCCGCAGTGCTAACATATAGATAGCGACAAGGCTAGTTAGCAAAACTCACCAAGACACAGTTCCCGTGCATTTGCTCCTCTGATACACGTTACTGAATCTCCTCTTTCCATGTGGACAAGTGTTGTCTCACACTATAGTTATCCCTAAACAACACTCTTTGGCCTTCTAGCTCAGTTGCACTCAGATTTCTCTTACAAAGGTTGAACAGCTACTTCTGGAGGGGGTGGGACTTATTTTTCTTCTTCTTTATTTCTTGAAAAAAGAACAAAAGAAGAGAAAATAATACTGAAAATATTAGAGAAAATAAAAACACAATCCAATTTATCTACAGTAAATTAATTCTTTAAAAAAATACATACAATTAATGTCAGTAATTTTTCTCAAACTGTGGTCTGATTGGCTTAATCGGTCAATCCACTTTTCCTATTGGAGGGAGGAGAAACAATAAGTCCCACCCCTTCTATAGGTAGCTGTTTGACCTTTATAAGAGAAGCTAAACAGAGTGCAGAAACCCACTGAGTTAAAACAAATGTTTGGGGATAACATGAGCCAATACACAGGAAATTCAGTAATGTGTATCCTAGGAGTAACGGCTGATGTGGCTAACTAGCCTTGTAGCCATTTTCACTGTTGATGCATTACCATGGTGGCCTCTATTTTCCCTCTAATGCTTGGTGAACTATATGGCCAACATGGTGGCATGCAGGTTAGCACTGTTGCTTCACAGAAAGAAGGTCCTAGGTTTAAAAAAAAAAAAATAAAATTAAATTAAAATAATAAAAAAAAAAAAAAAAAATTAAGGTCCTAGGTTTGAATCGACCTTCTCCCGGGCCTTTCTGTGTGGCGTTTGCACATTCTCCCCAGATCTGCTTGGGTTTTCTCTGGGTCCTCTGGTTTCCTGCCACAGTCTAAAGACATGCATATAGTGGGGTTAGGTTAATTGGTGAAATTGCTAATAGGTGTGAATGTGTGTGTGAATGGTTGTCTGTCTCTCTGTGTCAGCCCTGTGACAGGCTGGCGACCTGTACAGGGTGTACCCTGCCTCTCCTCTTATGACAGCTGGGATAGGCTCCAGCCCCACTGCAACCCTGAAAAGGATAAGTGGAAGAAGATGGATGGATGCTAGATGATGTACTGTTGTTCACGTCAGGATTTAAAGCTAAACACACATACGATTGTTGTTAAAATATTTATATTTTGAGGTTCTATGATCATAATTGATGGTTAAATGAAAGCTCAAAAAGTCTCGAGTCATTTAAAAAGGTGGAACACTCTGTGAGACAATTGCTGCACTAAAAATAGCATTGTATTAATATATGGATTTGCTAATGTGTAGATGAGTAGATTTTTGAGAGCTGATTTTATGTTCATGGCCAATGAGTTCCAACAAGTATTGGATGACAATGACATCGGTGTTTTATACAGGCTTGAGATTCCATGGAGATGCCATTTGCCTTGAGATTCTCCTTGATGAAGGAGATGGTGAGGCATCCCTGAACCTGATCACTTCCTTTCCCTAAGGAACTTGTCTGAGTTTTCATTTTGCTGGAGACGGAGACCATGCATTACTTTGTTCATTTTAGTTGAGTTTGCCTGTGTGAAAGTACAAGATTGGACAATATGACTCCTTTATGCTGGCTTATCAGACTTAAGCTGCACAGTTTAATATGATGGATACTTTGTGGTATTTACACTTGTTTGTGAAGCTCTGTGAAAAATGTTTATTTTAAACGAAGAATTTTCAATATATTTAAGTTAAAGTATCCTGTGGCTCCAGCTGCTCAGTGAGTCTGTCTGTCTTAAACCCACCTACAAATTCAGATGCTGAACACAAGTCCCCATCAAATGAGTGTACATATTAGATTGCAATGACTCAGTGTCTAACACCAAGGAATTAGAGTGCCCACCTTTCCCTTTAAGGGAAAGGGTAACATGTTATCTGAGCAATGCCTTGCATAGTCAAAATGCCTCCCCCTCTTTGTAAGAGCTGTCACATATCTATGTGTTCAGAGAGCAGAGAAGAATGTACAATTCTTGAATATTTTCATATAATACAATAGTCTACAATTATCAGATTGGCTTTTAAAATGGACAGTGGCTTTAAATGTATCAGCCTCTATTGCTGCACTCTAATCTCCTCCCCCAGGTTTTTGCTGCAAATGTTTTTGGTTGAGACGTCTTAGTCTCCTCAGTGTTCTTCCTGCATATGTCTACATGGTCTCGCAAGATTTCCGCAACACTCAGAAGTCCCATATGCAAAACTGAAAGGTTTCTGCCTATTTAAATATGAAAGGTTTATGTCTATAAAACATTTGACTGTCAAAAAGCTGTTATTACATTACTAATTCTAATATGACACGCTATGTCATTGTAACATTTATCATTTGTTATATGTAACCAACATTACAGTGAGTGACTTTGAGGATCCAAAGTATGTCTGTTTCAGTTTTGGTAGCATTTGAATGAGGACGTATGGGGAGAATTATTTTTGTAAATTTCACACTATATTGAATAACAGACTTCTGATCTGACAGGTTATTGTGTGGGAAACTTTTATTACACCTCAGTGGGTGTGCTGAATAAAATATGTTCACTTCATAAAACTGGAAATGTCAAATGTCTACACTTAGAGATTCACTGAAAAAAAATAATTACCAAATTTTAGGCACTGACCCCATGTTAGGCAAACAGAATTTTGTATTAATCCACGCAGCAGTTTTCTCTTTCTTTCTTTCTTTCTTTCTTTCTTTCTTTCTTTCTTTCTTTCTTTCTTTCTTTCTTTCTGTGGTTGAAATATTGCAAACAGGGTTTTAAGAAAATTGTGTGTGTGTGTGTGTGTGGGGGGGGGGGGGGGGGGGGGGGGATTTCAAAATCACACATATTTAAAACAAAAGTGTAAATGAATGAAGACGTAGATGAATTGACCCCAGTGTGAGATGTTTTGGAGATTACAAAGATATCAACTTGATTATTACAGCACCACCTATGAGCATGCTAATCAACAAAAAACAAAACCATTTCTAAAAATATATAAATAAAAATATATTAAAAAAATGCAAAATACATGTAGTCCACGTCAGAAAAATGGCAAGTAACATAAATAATTGCAATATAACTTACAATATCATAATAACCTTATAAATTCAGAACTCTGATGGAATGTGAAGAAAAAAGTTGCAGAAAAAAGATAACTTCAATGGGACATGATCCAATTTAAACAGCAGAAATGTGGGGCATTCATTACTGCAGTGCACTGCTGGAATATAACTTTGATGTGTATATGATGTGCAACTAGAAAGGGAAAGAAGTGACACTGGAACGGTAACTACTCTGATAACAGAGCTGAAACCCTGTTGAGAGGGCCATTGCTTTATACACTCCAAATACATAACTCTCATGCGTGGCCATCATGAATCATAGAACAGATCATGATCCTTTAATGGAGACATTGAATTACTGACGAGTTGGGGTTGGTTGTTTTCTCATGCCGCTATTCTGTGCTCAGTCGTATAAGGAATGGACTGAAATGATTTTTACTTATCACAAATGTGGTATGCAAAGTGAACTGAAGCAGATGGAATTACGTTTTGATTGAGGAAATGATTGCAGGATGAAGAGCAGTGGTGATGGAAAAAAAAATCTACTGCTAATGACATGGAAGCAAACTGGAGGGCATGTCAGTATTGTAAAATAGTCAACAGTGACATGTCACTGGTGTGTAAATGTCTTTATGTACATCGCACAAATAACTACATGAAAAGTATTCATTAGGGATTTGCTGGCTGCTCAATCATCATGTTTGTCAGCATATTAACCAGAAGTATTTTTCAGTGGTTGTCTTTGTTGCCTCGCAGCATGATGATCCTGGGTTTGAAATCTCCTGTTTCTTTTGTGTGTGTGTGTGTGTGTGTGTGTGTGTGTGTGTGTGTGTGTGTGTGTTGTTCATTTGCTCTGTGAGTTCCCCCAGGGTCTACTAGTTTCCTGCTATCCTCCAAAGACAAGCAGATTGGTTGAATTGGAAGTCAGTAACTGTGCATGTGTGAAAATAAGTGTGAATATGTTTGTCTATGTGTTATCCCTGCTATTGATTTGAAGCCCTCCAGAGTGTTAAAATGTGCAAATCAATACTTGAATGTCAATATTTTCAACCCTGATGTCTCTTTTTGAGTAAAAATATCAATACCAGTATTATTTTTAACAACTCATTTTAATGTTTTGCGAAGTCAAATGTACACCTGATGCTGAAGACAAAATGAAAAAAATGACAAACATGCCAATTTCTCCATCGGAGAGAAGCAGCCTCTCACTTCATCAATAATCCAGGTTGTTTGCTGTACCTTGCTGTGTCCCTTGGCTCGAGTGCTTCTCATACAAGATGAGGACAAGTAGATATATAGAAATACTCAAGGCATTAATTTAAACAGCCTAAAGATTTCTATTAACTACCTGCTTACATTCCAGTAGTGGTTTTCTTTAGAAAGGCAGTTACATCCACACAACTAAATATGCAACAAAACAATCACACTATTAAATAACAATTTAAAAACATGCTAATTTGATAGTTATTTCAATGTTAGAAATTGACATATTAATAACTTTATCAATCATTGACCTTAAAATAATAATAACACACATACATGTGCCTGAGATCAGTCCCACAATCAGCTCATCATATCCATCCATTCATCCATCCATTTTCTTCTGCTTATCCGGGGCCGGGTTGCAGGGTCAGCAGCCTAAGCAGAGAAACCCAGGCCTCCCTCTCACCAGCTACCTCCTTCAGCTCATCCGGAGAGACCCAGAGGCGTTCTTCTGCCCCTCCCCTGGATGCAAAAATTGCTGTTAACTATCAAATTCCCATTTGCTGATAATTTTTAATACAAGGTGTTTCCATACCTCTTTTAATCATGTCCCCTAACCACTGATTATTTACCAAATTACTGTCATTCACAATGGCTAAAAAGAATAATAAAACAATCCAGCACACAAGTTTTTCCAGCATCTTTAAGCCTTTACATTTTAAACTTTTACCAGCCTTTTTTTTAAAGGTCACATATCTCTTATCTGTGTTCCCTGAATTCCCTTTCACACTCTGCTTATCTTCAGCTAAAAGAACATCCTTATATCATGACAGTTCTGTTTGTGTTAGATTCATTCCCTTCAGGTTATCCTCATCTTAAATATAGCCCATGTGGTTTGATTGATGTACTTTTGTGAACCATGTGGTCAGATGTGCTACTTTTTGTCATCCTGCCATCTCATTCTAAGCATGCAAATGTCATTGTGTCGAACATTTGCCTCAAAGGAGAAATTGGAATTTGCATAGGCCAAA
Source organism: Archocentrus centrarchus (assembly GCF_007364275.1). Taxonomy (NCBI): domain Eukaryota; kingdom Metazoa; phylum Chordata; class Actinopteri; order Cichliformes; family Cichlidae; genus Archocentrus; species Archocentrus centrarchus. The sequence goes on from NC_044359.1 coordinate 29,108,020, forward strand.
GCACCGCTTGGAGTTTTGTAATATATGAAGAAAAAAAAAATGCATCTGTGGCTACAACTTTTTCAAATAAATCAGATCACACAGTGTATTATGGTCTCTACAGTTTGATGCAGATGTACACAGTTCTCCCTCTTTACAGCCCAGTAAACTTGTTACCCCTCTTAGGAAGACTTCACTCCTGTTAAGTTCACACACAGTTCACTTTTTAAGAAGATAAGGGAGTCCTTTGACAGAGGGTCATCCCACTTGCAACCAGCCTCACCACTTTGAAAACATCAGGCACTGACATGTGAAATTGACTGTGGATTTGAGAAGCCTGCACTGCACGCATGAAATTCACACAAACTGAGAGGTATCTAATAAAACGAGGCAAATTGAGATGCAACTGAATTTTATGCTTAATTTAATAAACATTAAAGTTGCAGTATACAGATATCTGGAAGGGGGAGAGACAATTTGAGAGCCCCTACCACCAGATGGGCATGGGCATACTAAAAATAAATCAATGCTGACTTTTGGCTCCAGTAAAAAAAAAAAAAAAAGAAAAATCAGCTCTCCCAGGTGAAAGACCTCTGATTATCTCATTGCACCTCTGACTTTTTTCAACATGGACTTCCCTACTTATTATATTACTTTATACTACTCACCTTATCTGGTCTGAAAAGACCCATGATTGGCTAAAGCCTCTCTTCATGGATTAGATTTTCTCCTGTAAACAGAGCCCAGAGCAGGTTTAGAAGTGTAGTTTGCAATATGCTGAAAACTTCAAACATGTTTCCTACCCAAGCTTTTAATGGTTTGTTCTGAAGACTATCAAAATACAATTTGGCACTTTTGGGCACCTCATTGGGTAGCTCCGAATGATCTAAATTGACTTAATTACAATAGTCAATGGGACATACTGACTTTGCCCCAAAATAAAAGCTTTTTTGCCCCAGAATTTATACCACCATCTTCACTAATGTGGAACACGGCTATAGATTTCAATTCAAGATATTTTCAGAATCATGTCTCCCCCTTAGTGGCTTAAAACAGAGACACAATTGTACATCTACTTTTCCAAACTCCTGCTTTTTGTCAATGTTGCTGACAAAGGTAAATTTAACTGTTGTGCCATTAACAGTATGAGACAAAAGGTAACTAGAAATTCCAATGCAGTTTTGTGAGACACGCAAGATTGAAAGCATAACACCACAGTAACAAAATAAATCAATTAATTAAAATACAATAAACAGGACACACTCTGTAGACCGTACAAAGATATAAATCAGTCAGAATGCACTATGTCTGAGATGATAACCAAGCTAATTCACCACCAGAATGTTTGTTTCTGCTGTGTCATTCTTGCTACTATACACTTGTTTCCTGAGTTTGTTTTCCTTACAGTGACCTAGAGGTGTGTGCTTCTGTTGTGCGTTTGTGTGTGTCGACAATTTAGTATATTAGCGGTTTTGAATGGAGGAATCTGTTATGCACCGGTGACAGCGCGAGACATGCAGTCAGCAAAACCGGCGAATCTTTTTGTTAGTGTCATAAAATCTTCCAGACATTTTCAGGGTCACACAGCCACAGATATAGAGTATATATTTTTAGGAGAACTCATGCAAGTGAGGTAATGCAGTGCCTCTGTGAATCTGATGGATGCGAGACTCGTGTTGGCCACGCAGTGTAATTTTTTAAAAACACATTATAGTCATAAAGCACACTTCCTGGAAATAATTGTGTCCTTTCAGAAAGCACCGAGTGACACATCTCGGCGGCATCACTGAGAGAAAACAAGATGTTCCTCAGTGACAACATTGCTGTCTGGCAGTAGAGCAGGATTACCTGAGCATCTCTCAAGGCTCAAAAATCAATATGTGGTGTTATTTGAGATTTTATTACTTGAAGAAAATTGCCAATAATTAATAACTTTTCCAGCCAAAATTCATTCTGTCTGGATAAATAAAATTGGTGACTTGACTTAGCGTGCACAACAGCGTTTCTCTCCAACTATTTCAGCAAATCAGCACAGTGGATATTTCTTTAGCACGCGCCTCAATATGAAAAAAAAAACAAATGTGATGCTTGTTGTTGCTCCCTGTGTTGCCTGTCTTAAAGACCTTTTGTGTTTACCGCGGAAAGCACGCTAGGAGTGGGGGAGAGGAGGCGCGTATAAGCTGCTTGACAGAACCATGTAATATTTCACAATTTACCTGTCAGCTGTCAGAGCTTTAGTAGACATCAGGGGGCCGCTGGTATACATGCATGCACAACTTTTCCCTCAAAACGTGACTGACATTTTATTCAGAAAATATTTTAGCTCAGTAACCTGTTGGGTTCCAACAACAACAGAATAAATTATTTGTCAGTCTGAAACATGTTTACATATTGCCACTTAAATACTACAGTTAATGTGGGGGGAATGCATAAACAATGATAGAATGGGTGTCATTGATTAATATGGCATCGGATTACGGTGTGTGATGGCCGTGAATCACAATGCAAAAGCCTTACGGGGCATATCGAGTGTCAGAAGGTCCAGACCTTGGGTTTTGCATGTGTGCATAATCTTACTGTGACGGTTATGTATAACCTGCGGCAATCTGGTGCAGCGAATGCATATTCTGCCTTTGCGCATACTCATACTTGTTTAGCCTTGAAACAACAGTATGATACATCTTTCCCCTGAGGTCTATAAAAGCTGTTAGGAAAATCGCATTGCATGTAGTATAAATAAAATAAAGAAGAAGAAAATGCTGAACATGCAAAACAGAGAAACTGTAGTCATGATTTAGGTTTATGTAGACACTGAGTCTATTGAATATGAAGCCAGGTCAGTATGAATAAATACAGATATCTATCCTATTATTAATCCTATTATTTAATTTAGTTGAGATTCTGTTTTGTATTTGTCATTCTGTGATCATTTAAAATTAATCTGACATGAATATTGCTTTATATCTGCTGGCTGTTAACAACAATAAACAACAGGAAATTCAGGGCAACGCTTTGTGCAGACCCCTCCCAAAGAGCGTACATTAGTGTACTTACTTGGTGGTACCTCATCCATCTATGTTCTGTATTTTCAACAACACAGTATGAGTCTAAGCTTTTGTAAATGAAAAACCTCATTGTTCCAGCTACTGCAGTCATTTGGGAGACCAGCCTGTGCACTACTGTGCAAGCTTGCCCCAGGATGACTTGCAGCCATGCAAGTAACTTTTATGTCAGTTCTCAGCTAAACAGCAGCATGATGCTACATGTATAATGCGGCGTGATTCTACAGTTTGATTGTGTTCAAATTTTGGAGGGTACTTGTTGTCAGTTACTTAGCCCCTTCGAATAGCTTTCACACACAGAAGGCAAAAAACATAGTGCAAAAATAGAGGCACAAAAATAGTGCAGAAAGTCTCTCAAAGAGATGTATTAGAGCACAGTGTTTCAAGAATTTGTTTTAGAACATCCACAAATTGAACACTTTGAAACACCTGTCAGCGATTCAGAACTTCTGCCTCGGGGAATCAAACTCTCAGTCTCAAGCTGAAAACCTGACATTAAAGGAACAGTGTTCAACATTGTACACAGCAGAGTGGTGAAGGCAAGAACGAGTGTTTAAAAAAACAGCTTGTTGACATACGTACACCCTCAACCTTAGGCGTGTTTATCAGTATAAAAATGTAAGTTGTCACAGCAAAATAAATTTGCATTTTTTTTTGCCAAATGTCATATTTTTTTTTTCCCAACTATTATATAAAACCTGACACCGAACAGACAGTAAACTGTAAAAATTTCCTCACCCACGACAGTTATACTGTTAAGAAGATTATTTTCAGGTGTGGTGAATGTGTTATTAACCATCTTTTGAGCTATGCTTTTCTATATGAGTGAGTTTCTCCAGTCCTGCACATTGTGGGGAGGAGAGCATCACGGGGCTGCCTTGACAAGCTCATCCATCAGCACAGCATGTTCAAGTCCCCATCAAATGCCTGCACCGCTCCATAAAGTGGAGGAGGAGAGGTGTCACTCCCTAAACAGGATATATGGGCTCTCACTGAGACACAAATTAGACAGTAAATACATTACAGTAGAAGTAGCCACTTCCGTGGCAACATGTTTGTGCTGCTGCTGTGCCAAAAACAACACCGCAGGAATATTAGAGGTGGCTGCTTTGCCTGCCAACGAGACATACACATTTGCATTAGATTACCCACAGCATCTCACCCGCATCAGGCTACAATGACAGCTTTATCTATAAAGGCGAGACCACTATAAATTAGTGATTCACTTCATAAAATTCACATACTCTGAATATTATTACCCTAGCACTGAAACTCAAGTAGAGTTATTTATTTATTTGTTTTCAGATAGCGTAATATCATAATTGTCATCGCTTTCAAGTCTCAGACTGGAGGCCCATATGGCATCCAGCCCATTGCGAATTCCCAGTTTAGTATGGCCAATTCCCAGCAGTGTGAGTGCCTCCACTGCTGGCCTGGAGAGAGTGTAGACAGCCACTCGTATTTTGTTGCACACAGTGTCACAGTTTGCATCTACCAGTGAGCAGCAATAGCATGCAAAACCCCTCAACCCCACCCTAGTATACTACCCACAGAGCAACACCAAGCACAACACAAAATCCCTCATATGTTTAACATCACTACCTGTACCACACACTCAAAGCCATATTTTTCATCAGAGACCATAAAGTCAAAAATAGAGCAACAGAATGCTTCATATAACACCTGGGAAAAGTAAAAAGAGAAAGAATAGATAAATTAATAAACAGCTGACAAAGTAAGTGTATAATTGAAATGGGGCATTACCTGAAGGGGAGAATGGAGAAGTCATGTTTGCTTTGAGTGGAGCTTGGATTCTATGAAATGTGTGAGCGTATTACCGGTTTCACGGCTGGTAAGAGAAATTTTGTTACAGAGCCGGAGAAGAAAAACAGAGGCAGTTTGTCTTTTCGATGTGATGTAACAGAGTATTTCCATACCCCCTAACATCTAAATGTAAAACTGGAAAGACGCAAGCTGGGCATTCATGAATATGCATGCTGCAGTAAAAGGCAATTCAGACAAAACTGCCTTCACTAGTGGAGCCAAATGCAATAGGAAAAGTACAAATTTAGGAATTGGTTTACAAACCTTGATGCACATAAATAAATTTTTGAAACTTTTATGACTCCGTCTGCAGTCAATGCAAGAGAGAGTTTTCCAAAATACAGACACATGGAGCTGAATTAATTACAGTGGAACAGCCCACTGAGGGCCAAGTTTGAATCTCTGGAGGCAAAGGAGTTTGCCCCTTTCATCTCAGACACAATACCACAACTCCGCCTTAAGGCTGCCTGTGCGCTGAGTATGTTTGGAAGCATCTATTTGTGTAAACAAATGTTCTCCGTGATGAGGTTCAACAATCATCTCGCAGGTCTGACAGACAAGAGCAGGTATCTATTTTTTTTTTTTTTTCAAAGGTGTCTGTTGTCTCGCTAAAATGTATTATTTCAGTAACAGCTTTCACATTTTCTCTGCTTTTGTTTTCAAATGAGTGATCACAGTCAAGTCTATGCAGTCAAACTAGAAGGGCAACAGATGCACAATGAGTGATATCAAACACAAAAAACACTAAATATTAAAAAAAGCAGATCGTTTTTTTTTTTTTTTTTTGAATTAATACAGATGGGAAAAATGGTGCAATGAGAGAGGCTTTGTCTGGATTGATTTACAAAGAACAATGCAAAAAAAAATTCAGTATTAAACTAAATATTGACAGCGTGAGACGTACTGTCAAAATGTGTGAAAAGAGAGAAAGGTCAAAAACATGATTTGGGTCTACATGTTCAACAAAAGGTTAGTGACTGTGTCAGAACGGTTACTAGCTGTCATTCTATAATAAAATAACTGGCCTATTTCAAAATGTCACAAACAGGCTTCATTACCCAGTGAGATTGAAAATGTGCACTCAGTAAAATATCATGCTTTTTTTTTTTTTTTTTTTTGTCAACATCAAGTTGACAGTGCATACTTTGTGTGTATGTTTTGGTCTGCTGTGTCAGTCTGAGTCGAGCCTGACAAAAATATTCAGAATATTCCGACAACAGTGTCAGCAATGTCTCTCAACACTCAAAACAGACAGAAAGGAACCAACATAGCCTCAAGAAGATAATTAACAAGGGCTGACATCACTACATGTTAAACACGCGAAATAGCAGGTGAGGAAACATCATGACTCATGAAGCAAATCTGGGGGGCAATGTCATCAGACTTGACATATTCGTTTTGTATATTCCCTCCCATTTTTGGTACATAAATGCAGATACAGACTAAAGTAATATTGTTTAGTTAAAATACAACATATGATCTTAAAACTGCAGGACTGAACTCTTGCAGCATTTTCACAGGATCAAAGTCAATGTGGAAGAAGCACATATATTGACTTTTTTAAAATTTTGTGAATTCTTCTGCATTCTAAAATTCTTGCATGTTCCAATTCGGTCACCACCAGTTCAGGTCCAAACTTGAGTGTGTTTTGCACAGATTGCATATAAAATGTGCAAATATTCAGTGCAAAAAATCACCCATTTGTTTCAGAAAGTCCATTTGTGGCTTCACCTTGAGTATTCTGGCTATCACCATCTTGTGTGTGGTGGATCTGACCAAGAAGCTGATGGACAATGGACACTCATACAGAAGCAATTTGCCAATAAGAGCACATGCTGGTCCCCAAGCCTGCCTCCTTTTAGACTCTAACCAGGACCACAATTTACAAAATGTAGCCAGTAAGATGTGAAACTAACTGCTGAGACCATAAACTCTTAGAAAAATGTTTACTGGGATAAAATTAACTGCCCTCTGTTGTTCATCTTTTATATGCATTTCATATACATTTCACTTTAACACTGAATAATCAACCTTCATTTTACCAGAGATCTGGTGAGCTCACTCTTTTCTAATTCCACCCACCCATCCAACTGAGTCAGTATTACAGACTCCATGCAGATCCCTCTTGAGCCACATAAACATCCACATATGCAATAGGTTTCACTGACTGAACAAAACCCAAGTCATAATTTTTGATAGCTTTATTCCCATCAAATCCAATGTGTGTGATAATAATATAATGTTGCAACAGGATACTGTATTTAAATGACAGCGGCTTATGAGAGAATATTACAATTTGATTAAAACTTGCTGATGAAAGGGAGACTTTTATCACCATTTTTATATACTATAGCAGGCATTTGCTGCTAAATCATAACACTGACTGGGGAATGGGGAGACTCAAAATTAAAAGTGACAAGTTGTGTGACAGTCTGATCAAAAAGAGAACAGACTGCAGCTTTATTAGTGTCGCCCATCAATCAATTTGAGTAAAGTTTAACAGACATCTATATGACACAACAGACATTGTTTCGTTGTGATGGCGATGATTCATCAAACTTATTGAGCTATGCAGTTGGGAGTTTTCATGCACAAAGATATGTCTCATTCTCATTTAGTGTTCTGACAAATGATATATCTGAAATTATATGTTTTAAAAAGAAAGAATGACGCTGCAGAATAAAGAAGGCAAACGAACCAGGTTGAGGTATTTCTTCTTTTTGTAGTGAATGTGCAGCCCATGAAAAGCTGCAGCTGGTGTGCAGTGTTTTATCAGCACAAGCAGCAGACCTCTGTCATTTGCATGCATCTTTGCACATTCATGTGTTTGCAGCAGTCTCTTATTTTGTAAAATTACTCTGACTCATGTAATGCTTACACTAGGTTATTCTTTCCCATTTGATGTCTTATATAACATGTATTGGAAGTAATGTCAACATAAACACATAAAATGAGGCATCAACAAAATGCTACTGTTGAAAAAAGGAAATTATTAATATTTCTATTAAAATGATCATCATGGACTTGCTAATAATCCTGGTACATTTCTTACATGTAGAATGCAATTTTTGCAAGTACTTAAGTAATTTGTTAGCAGCACAGCCATGATTTTCTTAACTACTCTCACATGAGCATGAGAGACTCTTTGTTACAAAACTAGAAGACACAGACAGATGATTGCAACTGGCAACTTCCTCCTCCGTTCGTTCACTGCATTCCCTCTGGCTACTGGAACAACACACCAACACACAAAAATTGAGAAGGAGGTCATTTTAACTTTAGCCCTTTGACAGAGCCACAGACCTTCTGCTAGAACATTTCATTATGAAGCTACAAACACTATATTTGTGCTTTAAAACTATGTTAAGTAAAATAAAATGAAACCAAAAACATGTTCTTTTAATAAGTAGTTGAACTAACATCTAATATGAATGCAAATTGCTTACAGCCTATACTTAAATGTGCATATTGTGCAAAGTGTGTTTTCATTCATTTTCTTTGGTGTTAACTAAAGAGGGTTTTTTTTTTTCAATACCTCTGTCCTTATTTTTTATTGTGATCACAATTATTTGGCATGGATGTATTTTCTTTAACATTTCAGTGGATATTTTTGTACTATTCAGTGGTGCTTTTTTTTTTTTTTTGGAAAACAGCTATTCACTCTCGATGTGAATCTCATTTTGGCAGAGAGGCAGCACAGCTTTGCATGATTGGCTGTATTGCTGTCCTTTCCCACTCCCACAGACATGCATTTGATTTGTCACCAGCATCCAAAGTCTTATCTAAACACTGCAAAGAATCTCTGAGTAAATGTTCCCTGTTGGCACGCTTTAGCTGCACAGAAACCAGCTATTCTTCAGACAGATCCTCTAAGTACCTTTCTTTTGAAGGGAGATTAGAATGGCCTGCAAAATAAAGAAAATAAATGATGTGAAGATGACTTGGCATGTAACAACATGCAGGGCATGGTACATTATTACCATATGATAAGAGGACTGTAGGAAGTTTTCATTCAATCCTTTTTTTGTGAGAAGCGAATGAATGAAAACAGGCAAAACTTAAGTAATTGGCTTCAGAATGGCAACTTTCCTGCCCTCCATTTTTAGGCTGTGAAGAAGAAACCTGCCATGCTTGTCAAATCTTCCTGACTGTTACTGTGATGGCCAAAGAGTGTAAAAATGGCCTTCATCTCGTAAGAGTACGGAGGGGAAATACAGGTTTAGCCGAGTGTGAAAGAACGTCTCATTATGTAAGTGAAATATGTCCCATTGGCAGCTATGAAATTGACATTTTTCGAAATTCCCAACATTGTTGAACAATCCTGAACTTTCTAAATAACTAATTATGGTGGCATATGGTGTTGATAATAACTTCATATTGCATAATAGGTGATGTTTCAAATTACAGTAAATGTGACAAGATTTGTACTGGAATAAAAGAAAAGTTCCTTCTGACAGGGTGCCATGTTCACGTAGCCTAAATCTAACAGGATCTGATTTATGGTCTGACAACTGCAGAATTAGTGTAAGCGCTGGTTTACAAAAAGATCCTAAATGAGTGCAGTTTCCGAGGAGTGCAGTGGGCTATGTTCGTGTTCCCTTTCAGTCTTCAACAATACAATACAACTGAATATTTTACTAAAGCAACAATGAGGAGTTTAGAGAAAAAGTGAAACGTGGGATCCCTTGCAGACAGAGTACAAAAACCTTTGACTTTTTTACCATAAATAATTAATAAAGATCCACACACAGTATATACTTTAGACTACTGTGGCATATTGTGCACACAGTTACATTTGTACATGGAACTCCAGAGTTGGTGGATAATAAAAGATACACTTTGAGCAGAATACTTGCTTATTTATGTGCATATTCATGTGTTCATGCATGTTAAGTACAGTATATACTGTACCGCTGAACTGAACTATATAGACATGGATGACTCAACATTTCACTTGATGACTCTTGAGTATAGATTTATTCAAATTATATAACAATAGAACCTAAGGGGGGTGGGGGGGGGGGGGGGTGGTTGCTTTGTATATAAATATACAAAACAATCAGTAAATAGACATTTTCCACTTTTTACAGTTTAAGCTTGACATCATCAGGCAGCAAAGTTTCTTTTTCTCCTTTATATAAACACTGTCATCTGTGTCTCCCAGCTTCTTCACACTGCAGGGAAATGCCTTTCTGTCATTTTCTGTGCACATGTGTTTGTATTTAAAGACATTTTGCTCACTTTACAAACTTTCAGACCAGCTAAGAAGACAAGAGAATTCAAACAGCAAGTTGTAATCCCAGTAAACAAAGCAGGTGTTGTGGTGAAATCTCTTCAACCAAAATCACATTTCTTCACTGTTTTAAGAATTCCTTAAATACTGTGTAATGAGTTATCATCACCGGATTTTGCTACTGCCAAGCACACACACGAATTCAAAATTCTCGTGTACGTTTCCAGAAATACTCACATACTCGGCAATCAAATGAGTGAGCACGTCTTGAAACTGCCATCAGTGTTTGGCAAGCAGTGTCCCCAACTGTTCAACTTTCCTAGCTGCAGCTCATATTGCCTCTTTTATGAATTTGTCTTCAGACATACCGTACTCCAAAAGTTTTGAGAAAGTTCAATCAGAATAAAAAAAACTTATATTTGGTGAAATGGGCAAGCAAATACATTAGCAAAAAAAACCTAATTCAGGCTCATTAGGCAGCAAAAAATCAAGACAGCTTCAATCTTAAATAGATCCACTGGGAGGGAATGTGAAGTTAAACATTGCACTTGGCATCCAGATAAGACTACATCACTTTACTGAGATTCTTGCTGCTCAGTAGGAGACAAACAGCCAAGCTCAAGGACGTGAGCAACTGCTGCAGCCTAACATTACATTCAAACTCCTCGAGCTACAGCCACCTCCGACCATGCCCCCAACACCTGCACAGCACGAAGTGCAAACCTCAAGGGATTGGTCCTGAGTAAACAGGCAAAAGTTTAGTTTTGATCCATGGTCAGAGGTGTGTATGCATTTACAGAGCCACATCTTTTTAGTGGCTAGGATATATGTTCTTATTTATATATATATATATATATATATATATATATATATATATATATATATATATATATATATATATATATATATATATATATAAAATCATGTGATACATATAAATAAATACATGGATTATGGCACAACGCTGATCATTTTTAAATTGCTATTTTTCACCATGCACATGAAAGCTTTGAATACAACTTGGGGATGATGGCGTTGCAGTTAAAGCTGCAGTTTGTCTATATTTACTATTGATTTATTATCTATTTAATATTTTGTCTTGTTACAAGGAAGACTGTGCAGTCATTTGATAGTAAACCAAAAACAGAATCACAGACGATAACATCTGTATTGTTCATAAAACTTTAAATAGATAGTTATGAATTTTAAAAATATATCTTGTGTTTCTGTTTCATCATATCTAGAAGACACGGAAAGGTGTGATGTAAAGTTAAAGTTAGAATTTTACATAGCGTATTGGGGAAAAAATAATGCATTTTACATTTGCTGTGTTCTTTTGCAGGCCGTGCAACAGGGAAAAACTATAGAGAAGATAAGATGTAGTGCTTCAGTTTTCTTCGTAGAACAGATCTGCGTCCCATATGTATAAGGCAACAAAAGATAGACCTCCTGAGAGGCAACCAGAACCTTCAGCAGTGAAGCAGGAAACATATAAGATGTTCAGATACTAAACATTCCAAAAAAAGAACAGTGGAGTTGCAGGGAAGGAGTAAACAAGAAAACCTTATTGGCTGGGAAGTAAGGTGAAAGGTGTGTTGAAGTAGCTGACAGAATCCTTAGAGTCTAAGTAGGGAGACAGTGATATTCAATTACAGATTTTCTAATTTACTAAAGACATGAATACAGGGGGAAAGAAGAGGAAATGGGTTTATTTAGTTGAGAGCAGAAAGAAAAGAAAGAGTGAGACCTTTATTTGATGGGTACTAGACACAGGAGGTGAGGGGAAGAATGAGAGACCTTTAATTAGACAAGATTGACGGTGAGAGGTTGTGAAGTCTAATTAGGTATGTTTGAAAAAAACGATTTTGAAGTAGGATCACTCAACTGAATGAGAGACTTCATTATAGCTGAAAGAAACAGGAAAGTGAGAGATGGCCAATGTACTTTTTAAAATCACTCTTGGGCTACATTTTAGATAACAAGCGATTAGTTCTTTGTCTATTTCATTAGTGAATGAATTTCCTGTCAATTGAATTTTCATGATACCGATTTCTCTAATTTTGTCACAGAACAGATGAAGCTCAGTGACCTTGTGAAGTGACAGTCTCATTGGGCAGAAGTAGGTATTTTTCTGCCTGCGCTCATTTTGGTAATTTTTGCAGCTTTTCATGACACCACCAGTAGAACAATATGAGAAGAAGCAGAACATAATGTTTCTATGGCTACAAAATGTTCTTAGCATAATGTTTGCCATTTTGTGATGTTTTCTTAACTTCTGCTGAGGAAGGACATGGACATTTGAAAGTCAACATAGAAGTCTTATCTTTCCTGTATGAATTTGCAAAATAGTAGCCATAAACACTCTCTGAACACAATCATAAAAAAAAAACAGTTTTTTTCACTTACACAAATAGAAATAATATCGCTCTGCAGGGGCTTTAAACTTGGATCTTCTTGAATCTGAAACAGCTGAGTAAACAGACAAATTTGGCATTTGTGTGCTTTATTCTTCAAAGAAATGCAACACGGTATTTATATTCCTGAATGCTTTGTACCCTTTGTACTCTTTGGCTGTTATTTATCTGAAGTGGAGAGTAAACAACCTGGAGGATTTCACACTGCTAATGCTATCATAATATATGCTATTATATATGGCCTCTTTTCATCCTGATTGGCTTAGCCTAATCATGTGATCATTTTCTGCTGTGTGATTGGCTACACCTACTTGACTATTACTGGCTAAAGTGGAGATAGTGGGGGATTCCCCAAATCTAGCAACTGACCTTGGTCAGCCTGTGATGCCAACTTCTGATTGGCTGAACATTGTCTAAGATATTGGTCAGGGTTGACTCACGGCCATAAATAGTACAGACTATGACTCTCATTGAGCAATATTAAAGCCATACCTACTGCCCAGCAATATTTCTTGTATGTAAACAACATAGTTGCATTATATTTTGTACATGATCACCTTTATGGTGATTTATAATGCATTGATATTATAGGCACATTACATATGTAGTAATATTCCTGTATGCACGAGTGTAACATGATGTGAATACCTTGTCAAGATGCATTATGTCTGGCTTATTGTTGTAGATTATATAAATAGATACATTATGTAGTGGACGCCCTTGTACAAAAGTGCAGTATGTACTTTGTCTAATTTGTTTGGATGTGGTTACCCAAATTATGTGTAGAAATGTTAAAGATAATCACAGAATATCAATCTATAACAGAATGCTTAAAATTGTTTTGACTTCATGAGTTTTGTTAATATTGAAAGCATATTTTTGCCAGAATATACATAAACGTATTACATTGTTACTAACCCAGCGGTAACTTAAAGTATTTGGATAAAAGTTCCCCATAGTGACATCACGTTCTGTACCGGCACAGGATGACGTTACTCATGCTCTAAAAAGTAAAACTTTAAAGACTTATTTCTTAAATCCAGCTTCACAGAAAGTGTTAAATGTAGTTTTAGAGCAGGGCTCCATGGTGTAAATTAGCCTTTAGACATGTAGTGTTTCATGTCCACTTTAAAGTGATGGCAATAAAAAGGCAATAAGACAGAATCAGTCTGCTGTCAGTTTGTGATTGAATGGGGTTAAGTTGGCCTTTCCATTCAGTCTATTTATGATTAACTGTGATAAATTATTAAAATTTGCAAATCTGTTTGCTATGTGTTGCAAAGCGCTTGCAGTCTGCATACACCACTATTTTACATTCAGAGTCCAGCCAGAACTACCAAAATTTTAAACCAAAATTCAAAAATTCCTCCACAAATAGTGGCACAGTTGCTGAAAGATGACAATTTAACTGCAAACTGATACAGGCACTCAGCATAGGAATATTATATAAG